>NW_010406585.1:0-22103 GCF_000710305.1 Buceros rhinoceros silvestris | reverse complement strand
CTCCCTTCCTTCCTCCCTCCCTCCCTCCCTTTCCCCCCTTTTCCTCCCTTCCTCCCTTCCTCTGTTTCTCTCTTTCTCTCTTTGTTTTCAAGAAGGGAGAATTTGAAGTTTGTGAGTCTATTCAGTATTAAAGAATTACACACTATAGAATAGTAAAATGCAGGACAGCAGTTGTCAGACTAATTCCCACTACTTTGATGCGAAATAAAACCACAGAGCAACTATAATAAATGGATTTCATACTTCCTGTTTGTCTGGTTTACCAATGATAAATTAGCACTTTCACTTCCATCTCACAGATGATGAGCAGTTAGGCAGCAACCCGGCTTACAAGATTTATAAATCTGCAGAGACAAATCTGCATGACACTTTTGGCACTTTTGGCAGTATATGTTGTAACTGAAGAATGAAAATATCCATTACTGGAAAGAAAATATCTTCCTTTCTATTCAGGTGGGCAAAGAACTAAGTAGATGTTCACTGACCATGTAAAATCTGTATGATTTTGAGAGTTTATGTTTTTTCTTTTTCCTGTTTGCTGACATCAGATAAAAAAAACAGTGTTCCTTGTTTTAATTGCTACAGTTCTGAGCTCGTTTTTTATTAACATTTTTATTTCTGTGAACTTTCTTAGGTTATATTCAGTTGGAGGTCGGGATGGAAGTTCGTGTTTGAGTTCAATGGAATATTATGATCCTCACACAAATAAATGGAATATGTGTGCTCCTATGTGTAAGAGAAGAGGAGGTGTAGGAGTGGCTACATGTGATGGCTTTCTTTATGCAGTTGGAGGACATGATGCTCCTGCTTCTAACCATTGTTCCCGACTGTTGGACTATGTAGAAAGGTATCCAATTATACATGCATTTTTTTAAATACAAAATAATGCCCAGTAGCATCATCTTCTTAGCTAAGGGATGGTAAAATTAAACAGATGTTTTTACCCTAAAACATGCCAAATTATTGTTTACTTGAAAAAATCCATCAAGGTTTGTAGAAAGTTATTTCTCTTTTTCCCACTACTATTATATATTATCATGGACACAAAAATCCAGTCTTTTCACATCTAATTTAGGAAATCTTTGTTTTTAAGACATGGTATTGCACATTGCAGTCATAAACTAAACTTTGCAGAGATAAAAATTCAGCCTTGAAATAATTTTATAACACCAAATTGTGTTTAGAAATATTTTGTAACGCTAAAACCATAGCTGAGCAAAGAGCAAATGTAGAACTGCCTAAATGATGGATATTTGCAGTACGTGACATTGCTTCCTTTAGCAACACTGCCACTTTCTGATGCTTTGATATAAGTCTTATACACTGCATTCACAGTAACCCTGCATTTTGCAAGTGAATATTCTGCAAATTCAAGAATACCTAGTATGGCGGTAGACACAGTTGGAGTGATTATAGCATTCAATCTGAAGGTACTTTTCAAATGTTTCATGGAGTTTTGACTTTTTTTTTTTTAGAAGGTATTTTACTTTTTCTATTTTAAATCATACAGAAACAGCAAACAGGAAAATACATTATCCAAATATGTACAGGTTGTGAAGGTGGAACTAGATATGTTTGAGTAGTTCGTTTATCTTAACCTAACTTTACAAGTAAAGATAGACACTGGGAAAGATTTATCCTTTTTTTTCTGAAGGGATTAAGCTTTAATTAAATTATTGCTTCTGCTGAATCTGGCTTGGCATTTACCAGTTACCCAATACATAATCCAAAAATTATAAGTTGAAACTCCATCCTTATGTTATCTGTATGATTTTGCTCTATCTTAGACTCATTTCCATATCTACCGTATGTAAGGAAAGATCACTAATTGTTAAGTGCTTTACTTCTCCAATGATAGAAATTTCATCATGATGCCTGAGGGCCTATCCTCATGGGCTTTTATTTATAAGGAACAAGAACTAGAATTTTCAGTGATATAATTTGTATTAAGACTACTGGTGTTAGTATTTATAGATATGAAATCATTCCAACTACTTCTGCTTATTGGTACATGTAAGAAAGCTTTTCTTCCGTTTTTTGGTTTCTGAGAAGAAAACCCTTCTGATGTTGAAGACAAACCACAGCCTATTGCATTTATCTTTCTCAGGAATGATTGTAACAATGAAGTAAAGCACATTTCCTTAAGCTGTTTTATGTACTGGTATCTGACTGACATTATACAGTGTTGTTCATCTGGGTATTTTTGCACTGATAGCAAAAAATGTGGATAATGCACTTCATGGGCAGTTAGCTTCCAGACTAGAAGCTGGAACTAACAAATCACTATTATGAGCTTGCATGGAGTGGGTATGAATTAACCAGTGAACTCATAGAGTGGATGTGAATTAACCAGCAGACTCCACTAAAACATGAAAAAACTCACATGGCCCTTCCCAGCAACTGACAAATTTATAAGGTGGCTGGGATGTGATTTAGTGTGTCTGGTTTTACATTAAAAAATATGTATCATCTTCAAAAAATACAAACATCTCCATAAATTGGGAAACCAAAGACTAGTAAGTGATAATGAGGTCTATTGTAGTAAATTGTTTTACATCTCTCTGTAAGTTTTACTTTCTGTGCATATCTAGGGCAACTATTTTAACTGAGTCTCTTCTTCAGGAATGAGTCTGCTTCAGTCATTCTACCATTCTGTTACAGCCTGGTAGGACGTACTTTATTCAAAGTTGTTCCTGGAAGACTGTCAAAGCAGACAAAATGTTTTAAAATTTATTTCTGAGATTATGTAAATCTAGTGAGAACAGATATGTGTTTTTTAAATGCTGCTGCTGAAATCCTGGTCAACAGTCATTAGGACTCCCAGTCTGAACTGTTCTAAGGTTGATGCAACTGTAAGGGATTTCTAATGGATTCAAGCATTCTGAAAGAAAAGAACAGTTATGTTTGTCTGCTCTTCACAAGCTGGGAAAGCACACTACTGTATTCCTTTTCAAAGTTAAAATAACCACCTCTTTTTTAAAGAATTATCAAAATTTGGAGATATTTTGGCAGATTCTATAAAGTAGCTTTTTTTCCCAGATGCTGCTCAAAACTTGACAGCTATTAAAAATGTAAGGAAGTGATCTATAGTTTTCCCCTTTCATCTCACCTTGATTTTAAATTGCTTTCTTTCTACATTCAGGAACTTTTATCATAACCCTTTTCACCCTAAGGCATACCTAGTTATTATAAAAATGAAATGTTCAGTTGTTTTTAGCAGAAGAAAGGAATATAAGGAATCTCAGACATTTTCCTGGCAATTACTGAGAACAAGTTCTTGTGCAGTTCTATTTTGTTGACAGAATTGATTTATAAAATTTTTGTTTAGTTTTGCAGACATGTTTATAAAAAAAAAAAAAAAAGACAAAAAAGTCCAAAGATGTCAATTGTATTTAGTTTCCCTGCTTTTGCACTGCCTCACTTGGGCCCTTATAATCCAAGAGTAGTGTGTGAGAGTCGATTGAAATTTACTGCCTTTAGGCAGGGGAATGCACACTGGTGCTTTTCACTGGTTGGGAAACTTTCAGCTAGACACATATGATGCTGTGGTTGAAAAAGTCACTCAGTCTTCTAAAAACCCATTAAAAATAATAGCCATTTCCCTTCCATATATTCAAGCATAATTTTAAAATACTTTCCTCTCAAGTTTTGAAAGACTTTTGTCACATATCTAGATATTTAACTCTTTCTTAAGGAAAGATAGCAAAATGAAATAAGCTGAATAAAGAAAAAATTAAAAGAAAGAAATAAAAATAAATTAAATAAACTAGAAGAAATAAAGAAAATTAAAAGAAATAAAGTGAACAACACAATCACTTTAATAGTATTTTAGACATAAAAAATTGAACACAAAACTTTAGCATCCTATTTTCTGAAAAGTCCCCATAAAGCCAGAAGGATTAGCAGCCAGTAGATGAATAGAATTTCTTTCCAAAATGTATTTATCTGTCAAGAATAATTTAATCAAGGTTAAAGACAATTCTGTTATTGTCCAGTTTGAAGGTCGTATTTATTTGGTGGATGAAAAGCTGAATATGAACCAATAATAAAGAAAGCCAGCTGTATCTTGGGCTGCACAAAAGAAGCGTGGCCAACAGGTTGGGGAAGGTGATTCAGCTTCTGTGCTCTGGTGAGACCATACTTGGAGTCCTTAGCACAGAAAGGACAAGAACCTGTTGGAGCAGGTCCAGAGGAGTGCCATGCAAATGATCATAGGGATGGAATATTTCTGCTATGAGAACAGGTTGACCCTGGAGAAGACCTTATTGCAGCCTTTCAGTACTTAAGGGGGGCCTATAAGACATACAGGGACAGTCTTTTTAGCAAGGCCTGGTGCCTCAGGACAAAGGGTGATGGTTTTAAACTAAAAGAAGGTAGATTTACACTAAATGTAAAGAAGAAATTTTTTACAATGAAAGCGGTGAAACATTGGAACAGGTTTTCTAGAGAGGTGGCAGATGCCCCATTCCTGGAAACAATCAAGATCAGGTTGGATGGGACTCTGAGCAACCTGATGTTCCTGCTCATTGCAGGTGGGGTGGACTAGAAAACCTTTAAAGGTCCCTTCCAACCCAAAGCATTTTATGATTCTATGAACTGAGATACAGCTACAAGCAAAACACTGTTACACTGTTGTTGCAATGTTTATACTAAAGAAAGAAAAAAATTTTCCAGTGTTGACATATGCCATGGGACTTTAACCAGCATTCCTACTAGTTGTTTATTGAAAATCTACATGGCTGAAATAGTTACAGGAGCTCCTACAGTTAGCCTTTGTATGAAAAGCCTAGAATTTCTGTTTTTGTAAAGCATATGTATATACAAATTTCTGCAAAATTATTGACTTCTAGATATAAAGTTTATATAAGAAAATATGTTGAAAGAATTTGACTCTTCCCCCCAAAATGAACTTATAGCTAATACTGTCTCTTGAAGGTGTAGTAGAAAATGTTTTGATGCCTAATTTTATATAACAATATCATAGTTGGAGCTCCTTTATAATAGAGAAATTATTATGCCCAAAGTATGATCTACCTGACACTTAAACAAATGACTAGAGACAGTCAAATTATTTATATCCTTAAACTGTTTATTTTCTCCACTAATTATCAAGTGATTCTATTGCATAGTTGAGATGCTTGAAGACAGATGAAATTAATTCTATCATACTGTGATACAGTATTCTGTTTTGTCATCTAAAAGTGTCTAGTTTAACCTAATACTACAGACATTTTAATAACAAACTGAGAGGCACTATCAAAAGGCAATCCATTTCTGTTTTACGGATGTCTAAAATAGATAAAATGGAATGGTTTCTGAAATTAATTAATTTTTACATTGTTAGTGAATATCTAAGCTAATGGCTTAGACTATATGTTTTATTTTTTAATGACTCTCCTTATAAAAAAGGAATTTTAGCCCTGTTTTTAATATTTCTATGGTGATTATGTTTTCACTATTTTCTTCACTTGAGCAGTTATCAGGAGGAGAAGCTAACACTAATGCAGTTAATAATATCCCTTGAATTCTTAGGGAGGTTTTGTGGCTGTAAACATTGTAAAGTTTAATTTTAGAAGTTAATTTTAGAAATTAAAATAATAGTGTAATATAATTTTAGAAATAATACTTTAATATGCCACAAGCAATACCTTATTTAAAATATATACATGAAAATATGCATACATCTATTTACTACTTTTATATCCTTCTCAATTTTTTTTTTATGACACCTTTGTTTATTCCTAAAGGTTGGTTGAGCAAAAGTTCCCAAACAACATTTAGAGGTTTGAACTGGGAACACAATAAATCTGTATGTTTTCGTTTTGCTGGTAGGAAGGATACTTTTGGATAAGATGCTAAAGGAGTTTTGGGGTTTTTTTTCCAGCAAAAAAGGGGAATATTCAAGTGAAGATCAGCATGAATTGACACTAACCTTCTCCCTGGACATTCAGTTTCCTTTCTCTTTCCTCAGGTATGATCCAAAAACTGATACATGGACAATGGTGGCTCCACTGAGTATGCCTCGAGATGCTGTTGGTGTCTGTCTCCTTGGTGACAAATTATATGCAGTAGGTGGCTACGATGGTCAAACATACCTGAACACCATGGAAGCATATGACCCTCAAACTAATGAATGGACACAGGTAATAAAATATATATATATATGTGTACATGTAATGTATTTTGATACATAAACCCATTTCTTACCATTTCACAAAAACATTATTTTTCTGGAAAAAAAAAAAAAAAGAAAAGAATCTGAGGATACCATAGCTGTAAAACCAGACCTAGTATTTTACCAATTATTATGTGAGGAGTTTCCTCTGAAGATACAAAAGAGAGAGTTAGACAATTAAAACCTAAGAAATGGGAAAAAAGACAGAATAAGCATCATTAGAAATATGATCTTATTAACTTTCACACAAAATTCTTGTTCTGATCAATTTCTATTGCAAATTATTTTTTTTCATATTTCTTCATGCAGAAGAAATTTCATAAAGACCATCAAAATGGATCTGGAATTTTAACTGATAACCAGCATGTCCTGAAGATCTTTCACATGAAAATTTATTTTATGTAGAGAGCCAAGTTATCATTGCATTCCTCAGTTCCATTATCTTCTGTTTGATGGATATTTTGAAATGTTTAACTGTATGTATGTTCCTAATTTTAGCCAATATAAGAATTAATAGCTACAATAGAAATAGTGGTATAATGTGAGAAGCTGGGGACTAGTGATTTGGTTGTAAAAGGAAAGTATTGTATTGTGTCACAGTAGAGCTTGGAAAGGTTTGGATTCATAGGAAAGACTTAAAAAGAAACAAAGGATTATTTCAACACTTTCTGTCATTAACTCTGTTTTAACACTTTCTGAAAAAGTAATTTGTTCCACCAGTGTAGATGTTTACATTTGAATTAGTCACCCTACATTGCCTTTAAAAATAGTGAAGAAAAAAGTACATACTTTGAAAGCATGATCATATTCTATATTAAGCATTTAAAATAGGTCAGATGTATTATACTCAGAAATGCCTATTTCTTTTTATGATTGTACAGGGGAGCTTCTACTTAAATGTAGACATGCATACTTTAATGCAGAAACTCATCTTTTTTATCTACCATTAATTAAATAATGAGAGCATTTTTATGACATTCTGTAGGAAATAAGAAATCATTTTAGAAAGATTCTTTTCTCAAATCCACATAAAAAACCTCACGAATAAACCATATTAGGACATATAGTTAAGGAAACATGTAACACCTCTGCTTTGATACATACCATACCATTAATTACAGCATTATCATCACTTACTATTACATGCTGTGTAAGATGACTCTCCTGTGTTAGTTTCAGCAAGATCCAGTCTCCTAAAGTTATTCATTCTTGTGTTCTCTTGAGTAGTGTCTAAGGCTGCCAAACATATTCTAAAGGACACCTGAACTTGTTTGGGAATACTGGAACTGTACAATACTTTCAGTATTGGTGGCCTTGACCTTGCCACGGGGAAGCATCAGTTACGTTCTGCAGTTTATAGAAACCCCTTGCATATCACCAGTTCACAAAATTGATAACAGCTCTAAAATCACTTCTTTTTTTTCTGTTCTCATGCTTTCATGTGAAAGTTGATAATATATGAGCAAGTGACTTTAAAACTGCAATACTAGGATATTGTGGGTTGTATTTATTTTTAGTGGTTTGTATTAGTTCTGACCGTTTGAGCATTAGTTTTGACCATTTTAAAATCATGTTGACACAGTACTTTGGCAATCTCTTGCATGGCTTGTTCCCTGTCAGTTAATTTGTATCTTTTATTCTGCAGATGGCTTCCCTAAATATTGGAAGAGCTGGTGCCTGTGTTGTAGTCATCAAACAACCATGACTTTGTCAGCACTGCTTAGGATTTTACTGACTGTGAAATGATTATTTTTCTATCAGACAATGCGAATGATAACTTCATGATTTACACAATGAATACTCTGTTGATGACAAACTTGAAGAAGTTTGGAAGTGTGAAAGGTTAATTATTTATGCCCTGTAAAATCATAATAACTGTTCACAGTTGGTGAACAAGAAAAAAAATCAGACTGTTGTAGGCATAAATATGTGAATGTGGAGGGGTAAGTTCAGATGTTGTTCTCATGAATGTGTCCCGGAGAACTGAGTAATGAAGGGGCAGCTCTACACAAGGAGCAGGAGGGAATATGAGGACAGTTTTCATGGTTGTGAGAGTTAATGTAGAAGCATTAAAGTACGTTTAATCACTTTTAAACTGTGTTTTTAAAAGAGAAATGTAGGCGATAATATATTTTTTTTCTGTTCAGATCTTGCTGTAAATGGTTTATGACCTTCTCTTAAACAAGCGGGTTGGCTCTTACTGAAGGGAAGAGGTAGAAAAGTTGGGGTGTTCAAGTTTCAGTCATAATGACTGAGCCATTGCTTTACAGTAGGAAGAAAAACAAAACTGAAAGTAAACCTCCAAGGTGACTTTAACTTCAGATTGTAGCTTCTTCCCAGTGTTAATGTGTCTTATGAGTCTACTGAAGGGGTACCCCTGTGTGTTTAATCAAATTATACATAAACCAATGTTTTGGCTGCACTGGGGCTTTATTGCAAACATGGGAGTCAAAAGAACAATTTCCTAAATTCTTTATTAACTTTATATTCAATTTAAGCATGTGGGTTATGATCTTGTTGTTTAATGCATCTTCTGCATGTTGGAAGCTCATGAAAAGCTGGAAAAGTGATACTATCCCTTCACTGCATCATGTAACAGACAGACCATAACCAGAACAGTCTATAGACCCTCTTCTAACATTTCAAGAGGGATAAAAATACTACATTTTATTTCTTTCTGAGCTTGTACATACAGAACTTTGCCTGATTAGGGCTGCCAGTTTATGACTTTGCACTAATGACTATGAATAACTGCAAGTAGGGAATTCAGAATAAATACAAGTGCAATAAAGAAAATTAGACCATTTGATCTAATAAAGTTCATATGGCAAATATACTAGTGTCATCAGTGCTTCCCTTCAGAGTTGATCATTTCTGGCAGTAATGATATTTTGAGCTTTTGCCTTGGCAGTAGATTTGATGTTTATGCTTTCTATCTGCTCAGCTGAATCAGTGAGAGTCTTAAGGCCACTAATGGAATATGAAATTCTGCTGTTTAGGGAGACACAGGCTCTGGGAACAGGACTACCAAGTATATCTCTTCTTTAAACAATAGTAGTTTTACCTTTGATTTTAAAGGAAATGGATTTAAATCAAAATGGTATATAATATTAATCTTAGTTTCTGTGATCCATTAAGATCTCTTTTTTTATGTATGTGTTAAAATCGCTTCTGATAGGCTGAGTTGTGCTAAACAATATTACATTTACAGGAAAAGCAGCTGTCTTTTCAAAAAACAGATTATCTCTTCTTTCTTAATCTAGCATGGGACCTTTTCTCTCAAATAATCACTTTGATTTCACAGTATGAAAATCACAGTGGAATCAGATCTGCAACAAGCATTTGTTTCAGTGCAGTCAATGGTTAAATTCCTCATAATTGCAAATTTTCTAGTTTAATACTCTAAGTATGTTCTAAAATGTTAGTATTTTCTCTATCTTTCCAATACTTTTTATTCATTGTAGTATGGTTTGGTTTGTTGGTTTTTTTTTTTTTCAAGAATACCAACCACTTTTATTGGAAAGTCTTTGTTTTACGTTAGACTGTATTTATACATGGAAGTTATACCCATTTTTTCCTATTGTTGCCTGTCCTTATATATGAACATCTTTTGTGTTAATCAAACATAAGTAAAAATAATTAAAATCCCCCGTGGTAATTAAAATTAAGGTCCTCTGGGACTACTGAGAAGCCTTGCATTTCTCAATTCTATGTGTCAAATCATTTTATTTTGATTTTATTGTTTATTAGAGATATTATTAATTGTCTTCTTGCTGGTACTGGTTTTGAGAAAGGAGGAAAGTCAAGGACATGAGTTAGTTTTAAAAAAAAAACATAGATAGTTTTAAATGAATGAGTCTATACAGATTTTTATACAAAGATGGAGAAAACAACAGTGACAGAACATGGTCATTTTTGTGCCTGAGGATTTACGTTTGAAAGCTTGAATGGACGCGAAGAAATCGAGTCTATGTTCTTTCTACCAGTTTCTCTACACAACTCTTTTCAAATCCATTGGGACTTTATAGATCAGTGACAGCCAATTGTGATGCAGAATTTGCTTTTCTCTTTTTCCTTTCATTGATTATTTCTCTAGTAGGGGTAAAACATTTGCTGCTCAAAAAAAAAAAAAAGAAAAGGCACAAAAGACTAGTTGTCTTTGAAATGCTAAAAGGCAAAACAAGTGGGTTCCGCAGAAGAAGGAATAGATTCATCAGTGTTATAGCTGTGGCAGAGTGGTTAATTAATTATTAATTATTATGTTAAATATCAATCCAATTATTAAAGAAATCATAGAAGAAATTAAAGTTTTTCAGGGATTTGAGTGGTTGTTTAAGTAAACAAAATCAAGAAAAATACCATAACATTATGTCTTTTTTTATCCAAATGAATTAGTCTTCCCAATTTAAGGAATTTTGAAGTGCTAGGTAAACACCAACAATATCATTTTCTAGGCAGTGTTAGAGGCTTTCCAAATATGAAATAACTAAAGTTGCACTCAACAGAAACACTGATCAAGCAAAGCAGGTATTTTTTTTCCTATGACAGTGAAGTTTTTAAATTCTTTCTACCAGTATAGTAGTGCTAAAAAAAAAAATTACATTTTTTGAGAGAAAGACTAATCTTGTCATCTTTTATTGTTTATGGAATTTGTTGGTTACCTTGCAGTTTTGGACCTTTAAGTTATTTTTTACATTTACAGTTTTTATTATCGACAGTGAGATATGTTAGAAATATAATCAGTGTTAGGAAAGATCTACATACAAAAATGTCATTTAATAGTCATTATTTGGTGAAGTTCTTTATTATTGACATTTTGTGGTCCAGTTTCATTGCAAATGTTTACACTGACATCAAAGCCACAAAAAGGCAATAAAAAGACCTGAAGTTAAGAATATTGATACTTTGGCTTTAATTATCATTGTTCAATACATATATGTTCTTGCAAACAAAATACTGTTTAAAAGCAAAAGTAAATTTTAAAAAATTCTTTTGCATATAGAACAGACTTTTAATTATATGAAACTGGTCAAATTATTAAGGCAGTTCAAGAATGCTTTCAGGGAGTTGCCTGTCTCAATGTTACTCTGTTAAGCTAAGATTAATAGACTTAAGGGAACAATTTTGGCACAGAAAAATTGTTATTTCCTCAGAAAACTGCCATCGATTGACCATTATTCAAAAAATACTCTTGTTAAAATGTGTCTAGAAATCTCTATATATTATTCAGATTGTTTTATACATTTAGAATGCCCAAATAAAATTCCCTTAAATATATTTGCCAATGACTTAAACACTTTTCAATTATTACTTCAATAAAAATAACTCACAAATGAGTTTGAAGAAGTTATGCAAGTTTTAATGGCTCAGACCTTGATGTCCATGAGCAAACACCAGAAACACCATGCATTGTGATTATGAATGAAACACAGTTTTTCCACAACAGAATGCCCATTCTAGAAGTCTTTCCTGTGCTCACAATGGACTGGGCATAACAAAATGAATCCTGTTATCGATGACTCTGTGTTAGTTATTTCATGAGGAATAAATAGGGAAGCCATTTCTGCAAAGGCTTGAA
This sequence comes from Buceros rhinoceros silvestris, assembly GCF_000710305.1. Taxonomy (NCBI): domain Eukaryota; kingdom Metazoa; phylum Chordata; class Aves; order Bucerotiformes; family Bucerotidae; genus Buceros; species Buceros rhinoceros. The sequence continues at coordinate 10,350 of NW_010406585.1, read as the reverse complement.
AAAAGCTCTAGGAACTGTTATCAAATAGTAGTAATAAATTACATTAATAATTCTGTAATATTGTGGCAAATTTAGGCATTTGCCTATGCATATGTATGCAATTTGACGGTCCAAAACCAAGTATAATGCTATTTATCTGGTTCAAATTTACAGCCTGGAGCAGGACATAGAGCACTTTTTTGCCATTAGCATTTCCCGTACATTCACCTGCATTTAGTTCTACGTGCTCACAATCTAGCTGCACACTGGCTCTTTGTACAATACTGCTTTCTCACTTTTCTTTCCTCCCCACCCCTAGTTTCTGTTTAAGCCTTCTGAGAGGATTTCTTCCATTAGGCACATTTTCATACGGAATGGTTTCTGATGAAAGCAGCAAGTGTAATAGCACACCGTACTGGTAACCAATTCCTTACAACTCTATATGCAAAGTGGATGTGCGTGACATAAAAAAGAGCGTTTATTTTTCTTTTCTAAAGTAAAACTGCTTTGATATATCTTCAAACTTTTAAAGACCTCCACATTGAAAAAGAAATAAAAACTTCCTAAAAATGCAAGTATTTTTAATAAAGATCATCCAACTATTCACAGATTGCTCCAACTTTTAAAAACTGTGTCGTGCACAACTTACCATGAACCCACTACTGGCATACAAATCTCTTGTAGATGTTCATGTTTGTGAATGTATCTCATTGTCTCCAGATTTTTTTCTAATCCAAAGGACATCTCCCGTTCAGTGAATATCAAATGCAATATTTACAATTCATATTTGAAGCTTCTGTGTGGTAAACACAAATCAGAAGTCAGTATCCCAAACTTCTCACAAAGCATGTTTTCAACCTTGGACAAAGTTTGATTCAGAGCGAGATTTCCTACCAAATGTAGCATCCAGTGTAATTGTATAATATTTATGAAAACAGCAGAATAGGAAATATTGTGTGAAGGATAACACAATAGAATAACAAACAGTACTGCCAAATATTTTTTAAAAAGTCAGGGAAACAGATTTTTGCTACTTGCAAGAAGACATTCCCCAAGGGTACTATATTTTATTCCCAACAGAAGCAATTTGATTTTAAGGAAATAACTTTTCAACCAGTCTACTGACTCATAAATTGAAATGCTATTTGAAAGCAGTTGTTTCTTATATTCCTTCTAGTAAAACAGGGACTTGACTTTGTATATTCACCATAGAAGAAGAAAAATTATTTATCCCAAAGTTATACTTAAAATCTCAATATTGAAAAACAGTAGCTCAAATATATCTTAGAAGTCAGTAACTAGTTACATAATTTAAATTCTGGGAATATCAAGTTCTTGGACATTTTTGCATCTACTGTACCTAGCTGATATACCTATAGTGGGTAATACAGGCTTGCTGCCAACTCAGAAGAGAATCTCAATATATAGAAGTAACTTCAGAAATAGTGCTGTTTAAAAATTGATTATCCATGCAATGTATCTGTTCTAACAAAAATGAGAAAGTATAAAATATTCAGTAGAATAGTTATACTTCAGCCTTATTCTAAACCCAGTGTAAAGCTGCTCAAATTGGAATAACCTTACATTTCATTGCAAATTCCCTTGTTATAGTTCTGCTTCATAGTACATGGGGATTAGGTACACTTAGGGGCAGAGGCACTGCTCAATATCCTTAAATCAGCAAAATTTTGATTTCCATGTGCTGGAAATTATACCACAAAGAAAATTACTAGTAAAGGTAAGAAATGCAGTGGCAGGGAACAATACAGCCTGTAATCACTGGCTATCTGCAGCTTCCTCTTGGGGATCTATGGAGCTGCCAAACCATAGAATCATAGAATGCTTTGGGTTGGAAGGGACATGTAAAGGTTGTGTAGTCCATGCAGGGTCACTACCCCTGCAGTGAGCTGGGACATCCTCAATTAGATCAGGTTGTTCAGAGTCCCATCCAACCTGACCTTGTTTGTTTTCAGGGTTGAAACTTCTACCGCCTTTCTGGGAAACCTGTTCGAGTGTTTCACCACCTTCATTTTAAAAAATTTCTTCCTTATGTCTAGTCTAAATCTACCTCGTTTTAGTTTAAAACCATTACCCTTTGCCCTATTGCAACAGACCCTGCTAAAAAGACTGTCGCTGTATGTCTTACAGCCCCGCCTTAAGTACTGAGAGGCTGCACTAAGGACTTCCCCAGAGTCTTCTCTTCTCCAGGATGAACACCTCAAATCCATTACCCTCTGAGGGTTTGACAAGCAGGCAAAGCTGAGGTACAAGCACCTTACACTTCTGTTACCCTGTATTTTCCCAGATTTTCCATGATGACAGGATGCTTAAAATATACATAAAAATTAATAAAATAAATAAAATATTCACTCTTGCCAAAGTCTGGTTCTCTTCAGAATTAGGGCTGGGAACCTGGCTGCTAATGTAGAGGCTGTCTCCAGCAAAGGTCACTGGAAAGGGCTGCCTTTGAAGGCCTCCAGGAAGAAATATTATTCCAAAGGTAAAATATTTAAATTAAGTACATGAACATTCAGTTTAGTTGCCTCTGCGTAAGTGTCTATGACATGTCAGATTCCCAAAATTATTTAAGACACCCACATTGGGCTAGCAGGCGTGACACAGATGAAGTTTTGGGGTGGCAACAGAAGTTCAAATGGGGAGGTCTAGAAGTATGTCAGATGATATTAGGTGCTTATGCGTAGGCAAATAGAATCCATGATCCCTCATATATACATACATACATATATATATACACACAGTGCCATTAGGTATTTGAAGGTAACATCTTACATTAAAATATTAAGCTTAAATTTCCAGTGAATGACACATATAGTGTACATAGGTGTGAGAGCACAGTGAGTTAATACTTATTAATATTGGCATGACTGGTTAAGTATGGGGAATGTTAATTCAGAGAGAACCTCTTTATCATGAAAATTATGTTTTGGGCATCACTTCAGTCAGGAATTTGTTTTGTAAGCAAGTTATGAGTAAACCACCCTTATTCAGCATTTATTAAAAAAAAATCACCTACAGTAGTTGCTAAATGTAGAGTTCTTCTACATGTTTTTCTATTTAATGGTAAAATGTTTCTGAGTACAACTCTATAATGATCTGGATGTCATATTTCAGTCACATAGAGGAAAATCTCACATGTAGGCACAGTGTAGAAATGGAGTGTATGGGAATTTTCTTTTTTCCCCCCTTTTTTCTGCATCTGTATATTTTCCAGGATATCAATGAATTGAAAATGGTTATTAGTCACATATGAAAGGAAAAAGAGAAACAAGACTTGCAATATCAGGCTGAATAAATAAATATCCAGTTTTTATTTAACTAATATATTCTCAAATATAGATATTTACTGTCTAAATATCCACACCAGAATTATATATACTAACCTTTTTCTTACAGCTAGACTAGCAAAATCAGTATTTCTAGGACAAGATTCATCTCATTTTAAAAGTGAAACAAATCACACTTTAAAAGTACGTTTCTCTCCATTGACTGCAAGAGGTGCCTAAAATGACTAGTTCAGATGCAGACATTCACACTGTGGACACTACATGTCTTAAGATAAATATTTAGATTGGGCAAGATCGATCTCTAAAATCAGATAAATGCCTAGAAGGAATTGGCCTTACAAACATTTATTTCAAATAACTAGGGCAGAAATTCCATTTAGAACATAACTGCAAGGCTCCATTACATTCTGGACAAAAACAATTTCCCTGCTCTGAGGTAAAGCACTGTTATGATCTTTAGAGACTGGATAATTTTTTGAGCTGCCAAATGATGTGCAAAAGAAGTAAAAGATACCTATTCATTAATTAGAAAAAGTATTCAGAGAATTGTAGCTGCAGCTCCTAGTTACATAAATTTTGGGTACCCAGATAGGTTTCAGGGAAAAGGGAGCAATTTAATACAGTAAGCAGCAAAACATGTCCATATAATTAAACTTTAGAAGCCATCAGAACATAAAATAGGATTATTTAAAAACAGTAGATTCACTAGATAGCTGTGATCAATGGGCATTAATTATTCCAGGCCCTTGTGTAGGAAGAGAAAAACTGGAAAAAAACCAGATACCTCTCACCAGATTGTTCATCTCATCCAAATATAGGCATACAAATAAATCACCAGCTTGAGATGCATGGTTTTCTCTTCAATTTATGAAGGTGCCACCATGACTAACCCAGATTTAGGCAGCTAAGTTAGTAGAAATTCCAACAATGAAGTGTAGACAAATACCAAATAGTATGATCTGTCTGAAGTTTTAAATCAGCTTGACTTTCTTATGGGTTTATCCATGTTATCGTTTACCTTGCAATGAGTTTACACTATACTACATATTCTTTACCAACTCTATGTATATAGATATAATTTAAGACTCATATTTTCTGTGATTAAGAGCAACTTTTGAAATAATGGTTCTGTGGTGCAGCTATTATAGGTAAATTACTTTGTTATTTTTATGCGAGTTCACAATCTTTGTGCAGTTCTGAACAAACAATGGATTCGTTGTCGGTTTCATTGTAAATTGTGAATGTTTAGCACTTCTTAAAATCACGGATCCTTTTATTTGCTCTTTAAATTCAGATGGTTACTTTTTATTCCATTTTGTTGATATTGTGGCTATATTTTATGAAGGAAGTTTATGTAACCTTAGTTTATGTGTGTGGAAACTTGCAGAAAACTACATGGCAGGATTCTGCCATGAATGAGATTAAACAATGCATAATCTTTTAAAAACATATTTTCTATGGCAGAAAACTAAGATGTCTTTGGTTATGTTTAGTTGACATTAGGGAATTGACTTAGGTTCGCAACAAAAGAATTATAAATGAAATTATATCAAGGTCTTCAATGAACTGTACTTGCCTGACTGCTGTCTTGCCCTTCTTCCCTCCTAAAAAGCAACCATAATAAAACCCCACAACCCAAAACCACTACAAACAATAAGCAGATAAGATCTGTGTCCTTTTTAATTTCAGTGTATGTACACTAATTTATATTATCATAAATTATAATTAAATGTAGAATTAGAATTAGATGGAGGAAGAGCTGTAACTAAAATAGAAGTAACTGTTATGCACAGAATGGAGGACTTCATTAACTGACCAAGAAAAAAAAACAAAGAGAGAGAAAGAGTAGTAATTTTCCTAGAATGGTGAAATCATCATACAGTGTCAGCAGATTTATGCTAATGGATGTCTTATTCTTTAACTAAAAAGCTTCAGCCTTCACCCTGCGTACCAGAAGAGCTTGTATCAAATCACAGCAGCTTACACTGCGTAAGACAAAGTAAACCAAGGGCTGAATCCTCCCTGCAAGTGGGATGTAGTTGAAGTAGGAATGATGTGGTTAGCAGTATGTCATAAATATGAACTTTTCGGTGCTGTCATTTGAGAGTGCAACTGTTTGCAGATGTAATATATGACTTTTGTGTCAAACTGGTCCAGTCAGAAGTTTTGAAAGTTTAGTTGAAAACAAAACTAGTATTTAAGAAGTATCTTGGGATGTTGAGATATATTTAGTATGGTAAGGAACTACAGAGCAAAATAAGTGCACAATGGTTTGGAATGTAAGAGAATAAATATATTATAAAAATGTACAAATATGTTTGTAAATACATTCAATTACGCTGTCCCAAGTTTTGCAATATTTGCAGAGCGGTTTACTGAATGTTATGCTTTTACCATGATTCCCTTATATCTTGGACGTGCGTGTATAGAATGCAAGTGAAGACATAGAGCACAATGTTAAACTTGTAACCTGGCTTTGTTTGGCACAACTTCTTTTTAAGGAATTTGAATTCTGAAAATGTCACTGTGCAAAAATAAATATGCCTGTTTGTATGTGTTGCAGAGATGATTCTTTTAGGTGGATATGGTAACACATTAGGGGTTTAGCTTGCATGTTTTTAACTTGCCCACACTCATTTTCCCATATGTAAATATGAAGGGCAGCAATCTTAAGACTCCCCCTCAAAAAGAAAAAAAAAGTCTACACGCACTCTCTCTGCTGTAAGGGTGGGCAGTTAAGATGGGTGGACAGTCCAGGCTGACCAAGATTCTGTTCCTCTGTTTCCCCAGTTTTCATGTATAACCTGGAAGTGTCATGTATTATCGGTTCTTAAAATTCCCTCCCTCACCCCTCCCCCAGCCCGGAACATGGAGCATAAGATATACTTAGCATACACCAGATTTATGAGAAGATATACGAAAATATGTTGATGAATATATGAGAAGGATGCATGATAGATAGGTTAAAAGTTCTGCCAACGTTAAATTTGAATTGAGACTCCTGAAGCATGAAGAATACATATACTAGAATTTGCATTAAATTATTTCAAACTCCTTGGAGAGACAAATACTTTAGACATGACTGCATCGATAAGCATGAATTTTGAATAACCTGTTCAGACTTTCTAAGGTGGGCAGTTTAAATGCAGAAACTGCGTGGTCAAACCAATCGGCCATGCTAATATAACTTTCCAAAAGTACTATGATGGATTTTGAGCCCTGACCACTGTATTACAGATCATAAATAAGATCATATACCATGTGTCTCAGAATCAAAAATCATGCTGTTATAGGAGGAGAGGTTTTATTTATTAAACAGGGATATTAAAGTATTTAATACTTCGTACTTCAAGATTCAGAATTGAATCCTTGAATGGAAATGTAAGACCTGGAAAGAAACTATATTTGTGCTCTCTACTTACTCTTTTATTCACTTTTTCTTCCTTTTCTTTATGCAAGTTTAATCCTACTCTCACTTCCTACTTTTCTGTCCCATTCATATGATCATTTTCTTCCTTCTAATAAGTTACACTGATTTCTAATTCCCTCCTTTTTCCAATGTTCTTCTTATTGTTGCATTCCAGCTAACCTCCAGGAACTTAAATTTTCTTACTGCTTCTTTTCCTGGTGGTTGCTATGTCTCCTTCATGCCACATTTTGCTGATTCTTTTAGGTGGTGGTGTTTTTTTTCTCACACTGTCCAGAGGTCAAGGACCCATACTGCACAGCACGCTGCATAATTTCCCTGTCAGAAAGGTTTTATATGTGTTAAGAAGAAACACTCATTACTGTGTCTGTGCATTTCCCTATGATAATTTGTTGTGGTTTAATCCCAGCTGGCACCACACAGCAGCTCGCTCACTTCACACCCCCCGCAGTGGGATGGGAAGGAGAATTGGGAGTAAAAGGTAAAACCTCGTGGGGTGAGATAAAGAGAGTTTATTAGAACAACACAAAGAGAGAAGAATCAACAGTGGTAACAATGTTATTAATGAAATAATATGTAATGAGTGATATACAACACAAATCCTCACCACCCAGAACCTGCTGCCCAGCCCAGCCGTCTTCTCGAACAACATGCTTTTCCCAGCCAGCTTCCCTCTTATACATACGGGCCATGATGTCAACATATTATCTAATATCCCATTGGCTGGTTCAGTTTGGCTATTCTGCCTTTGGCCTATCCTATCTTCTTATGAAAATTAAACATATCCTAGCCAAACACAGGCCATCATTTATGTTCAGTGAGGGGACATACAGGAGGAATCAGAAGCTATGGCGTGAGGGGTCATTGTTGAGCACAATGAAATTAAGGATGAGACAGAGTATGACCACAGATTGCAAAATGAAATTAGGAAAAATTGATAAACAGCAAAGAAGAAACAATTATTTACAGGGTCATATTGTGTAGGAAAAAATATTACAGTGGTTAAGAATATGAAATTAGGAAAAATTGATAAACAGCAAAGAGGAAACAATTATTTACAGGGTCATATTTTGTAGGAAAAAATATTACAGTGGTTAAGAATGAACTGTAAACAGTAAACAGTGAATAAAGATATTCAAGTAGGAGAAGACTAAAGTTATGGAACTACCTTATAACAAGAATGCTTAGAAACTAACTGAAAAATTGATTCATAAACTCCAAAGGATATAAAACTTATATTATTCCTGCGTCAGATCTCCTTACTTCTAACACCAATAAGCCCATTAATTACCATAAGTTTGTCCAGGCCCCCATTGTCCTGATTGCAACTTTGAAGAGTAAATGATGAGAATGGGAGGTACATTCTTTACAAATTATTAAATTAAATCAAGAATCTTAAATTAATATAATACAGCTTTTCTGTAATCACCACAAAGTTCTCTGTCATGCTCCTTTCTTTTCACAGCAACATATTAATTCTGATTGAAAAAAGCAGAAACAAATGACATTAGTATTTGGATCCACAATTTCCTCTGGCCCAAGAACTGAGAACTTTGTGGATTCATGATGTTACAGTCTCCCTGTAACCTCACATTTAACTTTTACGTTTGCTATACCCAGCAATCTTGCAGTTGGTGTGCAAACTATGATTAGGGGTTTTCACAGAACACAATCTCCACATTGCTGCAAACATCTCATTAGGCAGCAGAGAACTAAAGCTTCATCGGGCCAGAGAAAGAGAGCATGAACACAAATGTGAGAAGGAATACGACTTTCTAATCGATTTACCTGAGCATCCATCATACAAAATTTCTGGATGTTGGCTTTGCATAGATTGTTTTATAGATTACCTTTTGTAGTTTATGATCCTGTAACATTAAAAAGATATTAGGCAAAATAGCCATCAATGAAATGAAGTCCTGGATCTTCCCTTCTTCAGCATTTCCTCTCAGCTACTATAGGTAGTTCTCACTTGCCTGCTAAATGGTTTTAGACACTGAATTTGTAGCTTAGATTCCTGATCCTGGGCAGTTGCAGGTGGATGAGCTTATGTTTACACCTGTCTGGACAGATATGTTCTTGCTCTACCTTTTCTATAAATTACTTAAAACAAATTGAAAAACTTAAAACCAAATATTGAACTTCTGCAGATTTATTAATAGAAGCTCTTAACCATTCTAACACAATCCCACAGACCTGCCCTTGATAGAGGAAGTTCATTTATTCCAAATGCATACGATATAAATCTATTCTTAACAACTGACATCCAAAAAATTTGTCTGTCATTGTGGATGTGAAGTTTAAAGTTGGTATATTATTAAGTAGCCTGACAATTTCATAAATGGGTGAGAACAAGGTAAAAATAGCAGCTTAGCAACAAGTAGTCTTCTTTTGAGTGTAAAGAAATATCAAGTATTTTTAAGGCCTAAAGAAAGAAAATTGTGTGTAGATTTCTAAAGGTGAAGATTCTAGCTTTGAAGTGATGGAAATAAATTTCTTGATTTTATCCAAACAAGACGAAGGTAAGAATGTATTTTGTGCTGTGTATGTTTTCGTACATTTTCCAGGTGTTGCAGTACACTGTTATGGACGCTGGGTGGCAGTATGGACGGTCGGAAGATTACGTGCTTACGTGCTTACGTTACAGGAATGCAGTAACCACCCACGATGGGCGGGGCTTAGTAGAGAGATATAGCCCTCTGTGTTAATCAATTGTGCTGTGTATGTTTTCGTACATTTTCCAGGGGGTTATTTTTTTAGGAGTTATTTTTGATTTTGTGTTGGATTCTATATAGCCTAACTACCTATGTTCCTCACTCATACAGGTGTTTGTTTATTATTGGTGTTGTTTTAAAACACTTGATTCTTTTAATTCGGAGTGTTAAAGAACAGAAAATGGGGATAGGGTTCACCTACAAAGTCAGAGAATTGGTGTAGAACAGAAAATTTTTTGTGGATTTTTTTTATTTTTGATTTTGTGTTGGATTCTATATAGCCTAACTACCTATGTTCCTCACTCATACAGGTGTTTGTTTATTATTGGTGTTGTTTTAAAACACTTGATTCTTTTAATTCGGAGTGTTAAAGAACAGAAAATGGGGATAGGGTTCACCTACAAAGTCAGAGAATTGGTGTAGAACAGAAAATTTTTTGTGGATTTTTTTCTTTGTTTGTTTTTTTGTCGTTGTCGAGGGGTTTTATTGTTGGTGGTGGTTTTTTGGTTGTTGGGTTTTTTTTTGTTATTATATTGCATGTCAAGGACCTTCATCAAATAGGTGAGTGTGAGAGGGAAGCTGTCTGACCACAGACAAAGGATGCCTTCATCCGATGCCTGGTACCATTGCACCAAAACACATCTGTGGGATAAGTTACAAACGCAGTCAAAGTCCAGGTTGCCTGAAACTGCTTTTAAAGTGTGGGAGGAATCCCATGGTTGTATAACATAAACACAATAAAGATTTCCAAAATATATCAGAATTGCTCAGTATGAAGGCACAAAGGTGTCTAGACCTTTACGAAGTAACACAGGCCTGCATTGAACAAACATTTCACAATAAACATCAAAGGGCATCTGCTGCTGTATTACTGGTAAAATGCAGTAACAAATAAATTTTTCTGTAAAAATAAAATAAAATAAAA
>NW_010406584.1:0-11907 GCF_000710305.1 Buceros rhinoceros silvestris | reverse complement strand
GTTCCTCCATGTTGAACCCAGGACACAGGTAATTTTGAGGTTCCTTTTCTCTTCAGAAGTCCTAATAAATGGATAATCAGTGTGAGCACATCTCTAGTAGCTCTTCTGTGACTATCTGAGATTACCTGATCCAGACAGATGGAATGACATTAACTCTCTTGCTTCCAGTCTGTTCTCTTTTTGACAGGATGCTTTTTGTATATTATCCCCTATAACAGAACACACTGGACTTTGAACTGCCAGCTCTATCTAAAATTACACAAAATCTCTGTTACCTGGAATCAGTTCATTCACCGAGTCACCTTGAAATGCTCTGAATGTCCTCGATTCTTCAAATATGCATTTGATTTCCTAATTCAGTGATTATTGCTTGCAATAACATCAAGGGAATTAGATAAGAAGATTAAAAGTGTTAATGATGGTTCACAAGGGGAAGTTTCCAACAGCAGTTTGATCAAAAGAATCAAAGTCAGTTCCAGTTTAAGACCAGGATGTGGAGCTCTTTTTAGCTATTCCAGCTTGTGACTCACTGTGCAAAGGGGCTTTAACATTCACCCAGCAATAGAGCTAGCCTAGGAACTAAAGAGCAGCAGGATTCAAGGAACTATCTGTTGTGAAAAATGTCACAATTTATGGAACTTTTCAAAAGAATAAACTGAAGCACTAAAAACACAAAGGTTTCATTTTTGTCAATTTTTTTTAAGAGGCTTCTGCTTTTCCTTAACTCCTTCACCAAATGAAATTTACTGCAGAAAATGTAGCCATTTTTCAGTTGGTTGTAGGTTAACAAAAATGTGCTGATTTATTTAACTGCTTTGCCCTAGTGCTAATTTTCTTTCATTCTGTAGAGGGCTGAGATCTTTTGCTCCCCCAAAGGAGGGATTCTGGATCAGCTGGGATGAGATGTTCTCATGGAAATATTAAAATATGTGATTATTATCTGATATGTCCTTACATGTTCTTAGAGTTCAGTAAGTCATATGATACACCACCCTCCTGTGGAAAAGCCAGCCTGTAAGCTTCCCTTCCTCTGTTTCATGGGAGACTCTAAGAAGTGGGTTGAGATAGGTGCAAAGGGTGTGGGTAATTCAGATCAAAACCAGGGATGAAGTAAGACGTTTTGTAATTTATGCGTTGCTGAGTGGGTGTAAATTACACTGGATGGCTAGATCCTGTGAGTTTCTGGTAGTCACTGTCCTGAACAAAATCCAGCTACTTCGTGGCAGTAGAGAGAAGCAGCCTCAGTCTGCGTGGGCTGCCTCTTTGAGGGATGTACACATGCAGGTTAGGCCCTTGAAATAAGAGTTTTCAGATTCCCTGAAATCCTCTGGCTTTGTGTCAGAGCAGGAGGGGAAGAGGCTCCTAGAGTTCAGCTGCATATGTGAGTAGATCTTGTCTCTCCCATGAGGAGCACCTGACAGGGGCTTCCCATTCCTTGAAATGCATGGATTTAACAAACCTCTGGCATCTTCACTTGTAAAACCAGAAAATAGCTCTGCCTCTTCTGTGATGCGAACAGGAATCCCCCATGTCATTCTTCCCCAAATTTCAACCCTTAGGGATATTCTGCCCCACAAGAGCTAGATGGAGAGGTAATTGTTATTACCTATTGTGATCTCAATTTAACTGTTTTCTTTATATCTGTGTACTGTAAAGGTGAAATGAGAACGCAATGAGAATTGCTTGTTATTCTGAATTCCTCAAGAAGGGAAGCTAGCCTTGTAATCAAGCTTTATCAATGATATACTTTAATCTTTGCACTGCTTAAAAAGTGGCAACTGTGTCTACATTTTTTAAAAAATGCATAATTTGAAGTCTAGAACATATATATTAAAGATATATTAATATTTAGGTGGCCTAATACAAACACTTCTTTTAAAAATATTCCGTTCTTTGACAATGATTTGAGTCTTTTAGGTGGTTTGTACAATAGATACTCACAGTGCAGCTGATCACACTGATTATCTCTAGACTCTTGAACTCCCAGATGATCTCTGTCTCTTGACAACTAAAAAAATTTCAACAAGAAAACTCTTCCAGGAAAATGTTACACAGAGATCTCATGAGGGACTATGAAATCCAGCAGAATATCCCTGTGTTGACAATAAACTCTGGCATAAGAATTATTATCCAGACTGCACAAAGCACACCTTAAGTAGGGAAACTCATTTCAGTGTTTTTGTGACATTAACTCCTGGCAGTTGCGTTGTAGCGGGTCTCTTATTAACTGCTTCATGCAGTTTGTGATAACACTCTAGCATACATTTACCCTATTTTATACCACATCTTCTAAGATTTTTTTTCTTCTGTGGGGGAAAAAAGAGCAATTCATAGAAGTACATTTTAAAAATGGTTTCTAATCTTTCTTCTTAAGTGCACTTCTAAGTTCCACTGAATACAGCCAGATACAATCTGAATATTTTTTTGTTTGTTTGTAAACGCCCATGGAGACAGACACAGTGAATGTAACATGGAGGCAAGGCCACAGTGGTATTACTCTGGTCAGAGACTGAACTTGGGGTCCTAAATGGGTATCAGGGGAAAAAACCTGATTAAAAGTCAGTGTAAAAATCTCTTTTATAATGGAAATCTTTTTCCAGTTTCTCCTGCAGAGGAATAATGTATCTCCAGTAATGCTAGTTGAAAAGTTGTTGCCATGAAACTGCAGGGCAAAAAGAAAAACAATCTCTGTGACAATCTACAGAGCTATGCAAGGAACAAAGAACCTACAAGAAATGCTTTTACACTCTGTACCACCTGTGTTTGCAAGAAGTTAGAGTCCACACATGAAAGGAGCTTCTCAGAATTGTTACTTCCAGTCCTGTAGAGAAGGAGCAAGAAGGAGTTTAGCACGCCCTTGACCGCGATGGTCCCCATTTCCCCAGGGCCAAGCTGAAGTCGTGGCTATACACGGACAGGAGCTGACCTGAAGAAGATCTCTCCTCTCAGAGAGCCAGTAACACTAGGATTTGGGTAAGCTCCTGCCTGTAACCATGTCCATAAGCTGTCTGCTGTTCCCAGAGATGAGTACAGCGGCTGCAGGGCTAACGTGTTTGGAGAGAAAGGTCAGTGTTTATCTGGTCCTGCAGCATGGAAAGGGCTGTGTGAGCGACAGAGAAGGGGCCTGGTATTGGAGAGTGGCTCAACAGTGAAGATGGATCTGCACAGTGAGGCTGGACAGTGAATATAAGGTGCATATTAGTCTGCACCTCGTGTTCTTGGTTTATCCTGTTGGGAAGTCCACCAACTTCCTATGGGTTAGGCTTAGCCTATAGGTTGGTTTACTACTCCGCTTAGAAAGCAAACTTTCATTAAAAACATGCAGAATGTGACTGGCCATGTGGTGAGGTAGAGTGGGAGAGTTCATCACTTTTAGACGGTATGCCTTGAGGTTGTTCACACAGCAGGAAGGGCAACTAGGGGAGATAGATAGCCACAATGTGATTCATCTTCTCCATTCCTTCTCAGTGAACTAACTCTGGATAGCAGCATTTCTTAATGAAACTAATAATCAAAGTGGATTTTTTTTTAATTGAGTTTATTTTGCCTTTTTCTGAAAAATAAACTTTTTTTTTTTGTCTTGAAGTGTTTATTAATTGCTTGTCTTAAACATGTGCATCTCTCAGGGATACTTGTCCCCTTCCCCCACATCAGACTGTGAACTTTCTTTAACCCAGTCCTTCCCATTCAAGAAAATGCCTCATTGACCCAAGTTATAAAGCAGTTGACCTTTCCACCTCCACATCCCTCATTCATATGCAATTCTTTCACAATATCTACATGACACAGGCCGTCTTTATGGGTGAATACAAAGAGCAGTTAGACTTAACTATGCAACAACAATGCCTATACTTTAAAAGCCCTCAACAACTGAAATCTATCTTAGTGTTTATAAAATATGACATTGCTGAGCATATCTCTCTCTCTTGCATTGACTAGACATACAGGGAACTGGAATGGCAGGCAGACATCCTCCCCTCTGGTTAGGTGAAAACTTTGGGGCAAAGACACATTCAAGCTTGTAAAAAATATTCCTCCTAAAGAAGCGAGCTTAAAAAAAAAAAAGCAGGCAAAGCATTCCACTCCCTCAGTACTTGTGTACTGTAAACTTTGTCCTTTGGTATGATAAAGAAACTCAAGACCATAACTTGCTTTCCTTACAGTCTTCCCAGACAGAGAGCTATGGACCCTGTACTCTGCCCTGGTGAGGCCACATCTTGAGTAGTGCGTCCAGTTTTGGGCCCCTCGTTGAGCTGCTGGAGTGTATCCAGAGAAGGGCAACAAAGCTGGTGAAGGATCTAGAGCACAAGTCATATGAGGAGCAGCTGAGAGAACTGGGGTTGTTTAGCCTGGAGAAGAGGAGGTTCAGGGGAGACCTTATTGCTGTCTACGACTACCTGAAAGGAGGTTGTAGAGAGGTGGGGGTTGGTCTGTTCTCCCATTTAACAAGTGACAGGAAGGAGGAAATGGCCTCAAGTTGCGCCAGGGGAGACCTAGGTTGGATATCAGGAAAAATTTCTTTACAGAGAGGGTTGTAAAGCATTGGAACAGTCCACCCAGGGAGATGGTGGAGGCCCCATCCCTGGAGGTGTTCAAAAGATGTGTAGATGTGGTGATGAGGGACATGGTTTAGGGACCCTGGCAGTGCAGGATGAATGGTTGGACTAAATGATCTTAAAGGTCTCTTCCAACCAGATGATTCTGTGGTTCTATAACCCAGTGCAACCCTGTCGTCTGAGCAGGAAACACATCTTGCAGTTTTGTGGGATGTCAAGCTTAATGGACCTCTAACACTCTAGCAGTCTACTGCTTTTGGAAAGACTTTTGGAAATGGCTTTTTCCCTTCCTGCCAGAAATCTTAGATAAACATTTTCTGCTTCTAAAGAAAGCATCTCAAAATGACTGTGTTTTGTGAGTACAATTTGCTTTGCACAGATGTAAATAACAACAAAGAAATAAGTGAAGGAAAGAAGCTACTCAAATACCTTTTATTTTGAGTAATATCAAATTTGCTGCTACCAGCTGCCATGCAGCATGCAAATTCCCTATGATACATCCCAGAGCTCTCTTACACCAAAAAAAATTTATGGCATGAAATAGGCCAGCAAATAGCATTATTTCTCATTTTGGCACCTGATGTTTGGTGCCACCATATGTTCATCTCACATGCTGAGACTTGTTTCCTTCATCTAATACCATCTTTTCCCTCTCATGTTTCTTTTGTAAAAGATGAGAGATGTTAGTGCAATGGCTGCTTGCGTTTTTTCTGCCAGGCTCTGTTTGCTGTAATGGCATCATTATATATCTCATTAGACGGTCAAGGGCAAACCAGCCACTGAGATCTCCTGTATGTGGTTCTCTGCATGTCCCTAAATAAATGAAGATTTCAATAAATATTTGATGCCTTCTGAGAGATGAGAAGTAGCTTGCTTTGTTTTTACAGGAGGTCCTAGGCTAGCACCAATTTTTAAGGAAACCGCCAGCCCATAAGATATTTTGAAAGGGGGCAATTATCTTGGATCCTGATGCTACAACACTGACAGATCTTCATTTAATGACTAGATTTTTTCTTATGATTTGTAGTTCCTGATTCATGAAGTAATCTTACTCTGATAGGAGCATTCTTGCAGAGGCAAGATTTTCCCCCTACCCTGTTTTATGCAAATGCTCTTGCATGGCTGAGCATCAGGTCCTTTTAGTGCTTACATCATTAATGAGTAATACTTGCAATGAGCAACAGACCTTTCTCCAACCAAAAGCCCTGCAAAGACATGTCCATATTTATGGCATCCCCCTTCTGTCCACAAGGGCCCCAAGAGGAGCAATCAGTTCCTGCAGAATTCTCGGATAGCAGACCCGGTAAAACCATCTCTCTGCCACCCAGTCACAGGTTTTTCTCTGAGTAGAAACCACTGTGGCCATGACCAAGGAGTGATTGTGTCTGGAGCCTTTGCATATAAAAGGTCACTAGTCTTTATGTTTCCCAGGGGCATTTATTGTTGGGTGACAAAACCTGGAGCCATTTGGGACTGTCCAGATGTAGATGTTGACTCAACCATGTGTCAAGTGAGTGAAATTGCAGTATATAGTCATCTGAGTTGTTTTTTTTTTTCTTTTTCCTTTGGTGGGGGGAGGGGAGGGGCGGATTTCACCATTCTCCCCCAGAATGTGTTGTCCAGTCTCATAGGACAGTGAGTTTGGACCATGTTAAAATATAGTCCTGGTCCAGGGCAGATGACAAAGCTGCCTTTAGGATGTAAATATTCAAAATTTCAAAACAGGATTAAAGATGGTAATTTAGCTGAGTGTGAGGCTGACCTTTGTAGCATTTGCCTAAAGCAGATAATAGGCTTTCTGAGGTCAGTAAAAAGAATACTTAAAACTTCAGACTGGGAGTATAGAAACTCCAAAATTGTAACTAATGATGCAATACATATGACAAAACATGACAAAATTTCAAAATAACTGAAGCATGTTTATATAAATGCCCACTACATTAGAAATTCCAAAAGAAATGTAATGAGTGACACCAGAAAATCTTGCGGTTATTTAATGACCTTTCTGTTTGTTTGAGCTGAAATCTGTAGAGTTGTTCCTTTCATTCCATGATTATTCCATTTCTAGAAGTAGATGTTTTTGTGTTGATTTACTGATTTACGTAAACAATTACATGGTGAGTTACTGTGGACAGGACAGGTATGTATATCTTCTTTAACGTGCTAAGTCAAAGAAGAAAATTTGCATTGACTATCACAATACGTAGGTATCCAGTAACTGTCAATTTTGGTAAAGGAATATAATACTACGGGTGATGTTCTCTTGAAAATTGCAATAGCAGATCTGTTTCTTCCTGAACACAAGCACAATCCCTGTAACTAAAACACTGCAGCTCTCTGTCGCTCCTGTGGCTGGCAGGAGCTTTCTATTCCAGTGAATCATGGAGTTATTGTCTCAGTCCCCAGTCTTGCATATCTCATATCAACTTCCGAAAATACTTCATGTCTGAATCTCCATCTGGCAAAACCAAAATGAAATATTAGCATAATCAGACTAATAAGCACTTCCAGAACACTGTCATGAACAAAGGTATCCCAGTAAATTCACTGCAAGCCACTGAGTCATACTTTTATTTATAACTAGACCAAAATGTCTCCAAATATTTAATACTTATTCATTTCACTCATAATCAGAATACCTACTTTGTTTGAAGTAT
Organism: Buceros rhinoceros silvestris; assembly: GCF_000710305.1. Taxonomy (NCBI): domain Eukaryota; kingdom Metazoa; phylum Chordata; class Aves; order Bucerotiformes; family Bucerotidae; genus Buceros; species Buceros rhinoceros. The sequence continues at coordinate 4,694 of NW_010406584.1, read as the reverse complement.
CCAAAGATCATAGAATCATGGAGTGGTTTGGATTGGAAGGGAGCTTTAAAGGTCGTCTAGTCCAACCCCTCTGCAAGGAGCACCTACCACCTCTCTGGGCAAACGGTACTACTGTTTTGCCACCCTCATTGTAAAAAATTTCTTCCTAATATCTAGTTGAAATCTCAATTTAAGACTGCTCGTCCTGTTGCAGCAGGCCTGGCTAAAAACACTGTTCCCAGCTTTCTTACAAGCCCCGTTTAAGTACTGAAAGGCTTCAATAACGTCTCCCTTGAGCCTTCTCTTCTCCAGGCTGAACAACCCCAGCTCTCTCAGCTTGTCCTCACAGCAGAGGTTCTCCATCCCTCTAATCATTTTTGTGATCCTCCTCTGGACCCACTCCAACAGCTTCATGTCATTCTTGTGCTGAGGACTCCAGAGCTGGATAAGTACTCCAGGTGAGGTCTCACCAGGGTGTAGCAGAGTCACAGAATCGCTTCCCTTGACCTGCTAGCCATGTTTCTTTTGATGCAGCCCTGGATATGGTTGGCTTTTATCCTTTCTTCTTCAACATCCCTCTCTTCTTGCTCTAAAAAATAGAGGAACGTATTATGATCATTACAGAGCTGATTGCCTGGACATTTAGACCCTATGTAATTAATGGTTTATGTTTTGGAGTTTTACTTGCAGAAGAATTGTCAGAGAAAAAATCCTGCAAATTAAGTTTAATATACTACTGAGCCAAGTTGTTATATCTTGAGATACTGTTAGTCGGATCTTAATCAGCCTGACAGTTGTGGTTTCTAGAGCTACCTGTTCTGACAATCATCCTCACCACTGCTGCGTATGAAAGGGATAGAGAGAAATACAGGCAAGTACAAGCTGATTGACCTTGGTTGCTTTTTTGTATTGTTTTATTTTTTCTGTAGCAAAATTAAGCAAATCCTTGGCAACATACACGAGATTTTTAATGGTTTTTGCAGTCATATATTTCTGAAAAATGCTCCTCAACTTCAGGTCTCAGAGACTGAGTGAACTGAAGTTGTTTCACTGCCTCCTTCCTGTGTAGGTTGAAAAAAAACCTGTCTGCGAAAAGGAGGCTGAATCACCAGCAATACCAGGCAGTCTGCAACAGACTTTTAGAAACGAGAGACGTCTTGTACCATTTGCCAAACAGCGGGGAAAGCATGAAGATGACTAAGATGATTCAAAGCCCTTTTAAAAGCCCTTGCATGCCTCATCCTGTTCAATTTTACAGAGAGTAATTTACTCCCACCACAACATTTTGCTACATTCAAATGAAAACCTGGAAACTGGTGTTAAATTAGTGTAGTACTAGAGGAAGGTACTAGATCTAATCTAGGAAAGCTTCACTCACCATGAAGTCTGAATGGGATTCTAGGGGCAAAGGATATTCTAAGAAATTAATTTTATGTTCATCTCAAGAAAGAAGCAGCTAAACCTCTCCATGTTCAGTCAGAGTGAGGACACAGATCTACTTTAATGAATTCTTTACTAGGATCTCAGTCCTCGTCCCAGCTCAGGAATTGTCACCATGGATCTGAATTAATGTTGAATGAAATTATAGGTATTTGTCTACAGTGATGAAGAAGGGCCTGCAAAACAGTAAGATGAGACAAAAACATTTTCTGTTGCCTATTTGGGCAACAAGCTATGTTTTTTCTCATCTTACTGTTTTTGTGTTTTGATAGGACTTAAGTTAGTAACTTCCAGCAGGGGCTACAAGACTCCATTGCTCATGACCCCGTACAGTAGTTACTTCCAGCCCAGGCATTTTCTAAAAAGCAAGCACTAGTAGTATGGAAAAAAAGCAGCTACTTTCAATGGTAAATTACTTATTATGTTTATCAGCTCAGCACCCTGGGCAATGTAACACTATTTGTTTTAGACAAGATTTCCTACTGAAGTCAATGGAGACCTCTTAAAACTGACAGCATATTAAAGTCCTTTGTACCTTCACTCTTGGTTTCTGGGATGAACATCATCAAGTACTGAGGAACTGTTGAAAGTTAGTCTCCTCAGTTTTTCAGAACACTGATAATGATTTATCTTTACAGCCAAAAAGAATAATCTCAGGGTCGAAAATTTCCTGTCAGTTATCTTGAGAAAGTAATGCAGTTATTGCCATCTCTTTTTCTTTGGCTGGTTCCATTTTGGTTGTGCTCAGTGTGCTATATTCAAGTGTTTTTATTGTGTAACTGACATATTTAAACATTTCTATTTGTTTCTTGCTTGTGTATGTTGCTATTTTATTGTTTTCAGTGCAACGAGGAAACCATGGCCTAGCTCGTAATATGCAGAGGTGTGGAACATTAAACTGAAAAAAAAAAAAAGCATGATATCCCTTTAAAGTCTATGAACTCTAAGCTTTCTTCAGCATACATTTATAAACGAACACTTAAACTGTTCCAGTGTAAGGAAACATTAGGATTGACACAATCACAGAGTCCAGATTAGAACAAGCCATTCAGTTCGAACAGGTAAAATTTAAATGACTGAGCCCTATGAATCTGTTGAAAAAGCTTGAATTTTATCAAAAAATGAACAAGGAACATGACTTATGACACTTTACCTTCTATGAAATCAAACAGCACATAAACAGTGACAGAAGTCTTGATGGTGCATGGTTACAGCTGCTGGTGTCCATGGAGTGCAGCACTTACAAGAGGCCATGGTTGCTTCAGTTCCAGGTCTATCTTTACACACTATAAATAATCACAAACGCGACCATCATCGTCCTCCACAGTAGCTGATTTTGTGCCATAACAGATCAAACATTTCTTGTGTTTACACTATCTGGGTCACATTTGTGTCCTAGCTATTTTGCTACTGATGAATTTAGCTGAGATTTTGTCTACCCACAACAACCAAGAACAAAAACTCGGATAAATCTAGTCCTGCAACCCAGTCTGAGGATCTGGGGATCTGGAACGGGTTTTCCTGCCATGTCCTTGCGAAACAGGTTTGAGCTAGCTGCAGAGTGTCTTTTTTTTCTTTTTCTTCTTTTTCTTGATGATGTGGTTGTAGGAAGAGTTTAAACTAGGTAGTCTGCATGTAGGACTCACAGATGATCACTGAGGACAGGTGGGAGAAAGCACTGAAAAGAATGTTGACAGACGTTGTTGACAGCACAGCTCCTACCAGAACACCAGCAAGAGTCAGAGCAGACACAGAGCCACCATCATAAAATGGGTTTTAAGGGGTATGCATTTTGTGGACCAGGTTCTAAAGCACAAATTCACAGAGCACCACAAATGGCTCTCTGTGAAGGAATTCTGAGGCACTGGTATAGTCTATGGTAATGAGAAAAAGCCTAGATTTTTGTGTGCAAAAAACTCCTACAGAGCTCATAATTGAGGGAAGGGCTAAATAAAGGACCTTTGATTGAGACATGGGAAAGAGGTAGACAAGCTATAATTTGATTGTAGCATTTTTATTTGGTGAAATTCCATTGCTTCAAATCCCAGCTGTATGCCAGTTTTTGCTGTTGAATCTATTTTTATTAACCTGGAAAATGAAATAACCTCAAGGCCCTGGAGTAATCTGCCCCATGTCTCACATACACATAAAATATTTCCAGATTCGCTGAAAGACAAAGAATATGTACTTGTCCGGAACAATTCCTGCCAAGCATCATCCTGCAGTGATTAATTACAGTTGCATTTCAGCCCCTTGGAATGGAGGATTTATACCAGAAATACTGCGCAATGTGCCACTTTTGTCAGCTCTGCATACCCAGACGGGGCCTGTTGCAGCAGGTTTTGCTTGCATCTTAAAATGCCTTGCAAGAGCGGAAGCTGTTGAGGATATTTTGAACCTTATAAGTCTATAGAGATGTTGAGTCATAGTTTTCACGAGGCTGGTGGTATATACAGCAGCATGCAGGAGGAAAGTTCTGTGGTTCAAAGCTGACAGTTTAAGTGGAGGCTTCATGACCAGTGCTACTGTCTGGGTCTAACCAGGGTTCCTTTGACTGTTCAAAGGACAGAGAACCCTCATTCTCTCAAGCCCTTAGAATCAAAGGATGATAGGATCATAGAATGCTTTGTGTTTGAAAGGATCTTTAAAGGTAATCTACTCCATCTGCTCCCTACAGTGAGCACAAACATCTTCCACTAGATCAGGTTTCTCAGAGCCCCTTCCAACCTGACCTTGAATATGTCCAGGGATGGGGCACCTACCACCTCTCTGGGCAAACTGTGCCAGTGTTTCACCACCCTCATTGTAAAAAATTTCATCCTTGTATCTATTCTGAATCTCCCCTCTTTCAGTTTAAAACCATCGCCCTTTGTGCTGTCTCAACAAGCCCTGCTAAAGAAAAGGTCCCCATCTTTCTTACAAGCCCCTTTAAGCACTGGAAGGCTGCAATAAGGTCTCCTTGGAGCCTTCTCTTCACCAGGCTGAACAACCCCAACACTCTCAGCCTTTCTTCCTAGCAGAGGTGTTCCAGCCCTCTGACCATTTCTGTGGCCCTCCTCTGGGCCTGCTCCAAATGAGAAGTTTCGGTGTCCCTCCTCTGGGCCTGCTCCAAATGAGAAGTGACTTTAACAGTGGAGTCATATTGTTTTTCCATGGCCTTGAACTTTCTTTTCTTAAGCAATTAAAATTTGGCAGGGATTTTTAACAGCACTCGTAGGTACCTGTTACATTTATTAATGCTTCTGCTAAAAGAATGCTTCTACTCATGGAGCAGA
>NW_010406583.1:20801-24873 GCF_000710305.1 Buceros rhinoceros silvestris | reverse complement strand
ATGGTCTAAGAAAACACACTGACCTCAGAAGTGAGAAGAGAATAAAGACAAGAGAAATAAAGCAGCAAAATGGGCACATTTATGAACATAATTTTAAAAACTTAAAGCTAAAATAATGTTTTCTAAAAATAATTTATTGTGTACATTAGTTACACTTTTATCAGACTAAGTTTGAGAAACAGAGGCAAGTTATACATAAGGTCTGTGCTTATTTTTAGTCTATAGGAGGAAGAAAATCAGACAAAGAGAGTGGACTCATGGGGAAAGGATGCCAGGTAATGAGTGAACATCGAGGAGTCAAAAGGATAATAATCCTCCTGTAGCAGAAAACAAACATTTGGAATGACAAGGGCTGATGTGTTGGGATTGCCTAAAGCCTCTTCATGCTCTTTAAAGTCATGAGTGACCAAAACCACACCTGGTTTCAAGTCATCATAGGTTCTCAAGGGAGACATAAAGTATTATTTCATTAAAATACTTAGCCAGTCTTATTTGTTATTACCTGGGTTTGATCATCTGTTTTTCCATGTCTATCATCTGAAAACGTGGGTTTTTTTCCTTATCACCCTTGATGTTTCTCTTTGACCGACAGTACTACGACTGGTGTTTTCAAACACTTGGTGCTGAAAAAACCTGAAATAACCAGAGTGAGAAATACAAGAACATTGAAAATTAGGGGGAAAACCAATATATCTTTACTCTGTGACAGTTTACAGGGAAAGAAATTAATTGGATGAAGTTAAACTAGATTCTGTTGAAAAAGAGATTTATTGTAGCAAGATAAAAACTTTTTGGAAGAACGGTAACCCTTCCAAGTCATCCTCCTGGGAGCAGAAAGCTGGGTGAATGTGTAGGATCTGCAGATCTAAGTAGTTTTGCTGTCTCCTGAAAGAATAAAATCCTTTTCTTGTATGTGCTGTGTCCGAAGAGCTTTACACCATCTCATAACGTATTTCAAAATGGATTTGCTTGCACAAGCTCCAACTCTAACACTGGAAATGTTATAAACAAAGGCTGGGGGAGGGGAATCATGGTTATAGCTCCCTGCTCAGTTTTCATAACATAGACCTTGATCCTTCAGAAAAAGGGGGCTTTTGCCCAGTGCGTCTGGAAATTTCGTTGCCCCTGAATCCCAGGTTATGTACAGAGTGGGAGAAGTGCCATCTGGACAAGACAAGCGAATGTAGCACTGATAGGCACAAAATTGCAGCAGGTATTCATGACCATCGCACAGGGTTCGGAGAGCGAAGAGCTTCCCACTGCTAGAAATTACCTGCTAGAATATTTCTGTAAGTTTTGAAGCTTTTGGCAAGAGCAAGACTAACTCTACTCAGTTACTTATGAACTCAGAGTTATTAGGACTCGTGTGGCAGCTATCTGAGAAGGTGGAACGAGCTCCTAAGCAACTGATTTAGTTAAATGCAATTAAGGCCTAAGAGGTATCAGATGCATGCAATCATATTCCCTTGATCTAGCAATTCATATTAACGACTCTCAGGGAGCATTTTCAAATTTGTTATTTGCTGGTGCTCGCTCTTTTTTTTTTTTCTTTTTGTGATTTATTCCCATAACACATCTCGGATCCAAGCAGCAAATTCTGTTCTATTACACTATTCAAATGCTGTTCAGGGAATATGAGCCAGGCCTAGCAAATCCAAACAGATATTTTCTCTCTCCAGTGGAAGCTACCCGAAGACTAAAAACTACAAAATTTCCCTGTGAGTATAAAGTGCAACCCTTAAAGAACATGTTTGGACTCACTGGGTGAGTAATTCTTATGTGTTAGCTACATTTATTTGCTTTGTCTGATGCATAGATTGGCTAACAACTGTCTGTAGATCAGGTTTGCAAAAGTAGCACGAAAAGCATAGCTTGAACTATATTTTGAATTAAACTATTAAAAGACCTAGCCAGTACTTTCTTTTCAGATAACAAAATAGAAACAAGTAACAGAGATTTACTATAGAGGGTAATTATTATTTCAAGGCTGATTCTATACATGTACAGTATTAAGAGAATTAGACCTGTTCTGTTCTGTAAAATATTTAACTAAATAACTTTTCCCACCCATACAATTGATTTTTTTTTTTCAGGTGAACAATCTGCATTGTGGTTGATGTATTACCGCTTATAAGTTCTTTACCCCATATCCCAGAAATAATTAAACTGAAATTACCTTATGCAATGCAGTGTAAAATAAATATAATAGTTAAAGAATCGGAACATTGTTTTTGGTGAAGTCAAACTCTCAGCACTCATTAATACCAGGTTTAAACCCGAAAGAACTAGGGAGTGTTTCCACTTAGGAAAAGTTAAAAATATGCTTTTGGTGGGTGCTTCCTTGATGTGGGATTTGTAGCATTTGTAGCATCATGCAAAACCAAAATGATGCGGGGAATAAACTCTGCAATCAAAATTAACTGAGGAGCAGGTATGTTTATTCAGCGCTGGGTGTAGACAAGGGTTAAGTACCCTCAAGGTGCCTGCACCCCGAGTGGCGGTAAACGCCTCTTATTTAAAGCAACAGGACATACATATTCAAAAGATTGTTCCGCCCTTCTTTACATATGCACAACCCTGTCCCGCTTCTGATGTAAATTAGGTCTCCTCCCCTTGCGCAGGCGTGTTGTTGTTCCTCGGGGGTCTTTTTGGTCTTTTAGGTGGTCCTGAAGATGAAGTAAGGTCTTCCTCAGATCCTGCACTTTTGAACTCAGCTTCTTGTGCATGCTCCCTGGACCCTTGGCATTTCTCCAAACCACAAATCCAGTTTTCACCAGTTTTAATTGCAAGTTCTTGTGCTTATCAGGGATAGCCAGGTGTTACCTTCGGCTGTTGTCAGGGGATGTCCATGGGTTACCTCCCCTTTATGCAAAAACCTAAGAAATACTGTTTCAGCTAACAGACTGCTATTCCATTAACCCCTAAGCGTTAGTTCCCTGTATCAAAGGGAGAGTGAATGTTGTGTTCCTGGAAACCTTTGCTCCGTTGCTTCACTGAACACACCATGCATCTGGAACTGCCCCCGCCGTGGGCCTGTGCAGGACACCATCCGGGCGACCAAAGTCTCCGTGGGTATACTGCAAAGAAAGGCTTGGCGGGTTCTACCATGGTGTGACCCTTTTCTTCTTCTCAGTGCTGTGGCAGACCATGAAAGGACAACAGCCTACCAGGTTCCCTAAGAAATGTCCCCTGTGACGAGAGGACCATCCCACCGCTGCCAGTCCGGAGTTCCCTGAACTACCCAGTTTTGTAATCCCTGTGCTGTTTAAATGGCTTACAGTAATGTTAGCTCTTGCGCTAGTAGTGCTGTTCCTCAGTAGGAACATTGAGGGAATACTGTAGAGCCTTCAGGAATTTTATGTCCAAGGCAGTATAATACAGTTATTTTCGGCTTCAGCTCACAGTGCCATAGGATTACATCAGAATCCGCATTTTCCTAAAATAGAAATGGCAGGTTTCTTGCCCTTACAGAAAGCCTGAAAGGAAGAAGAAAAGCTTTAAAATATGGAATTGATGAAACGTCATCTGCTTGAGGGCCTGAAATGAGAGTGCTAAAGAAACTGATGCAATGTGATGTGCTTGAGAGCCTGAAATGTGCTCTAAAGAGTGTGAACTCCAGTATGCATCTTCATTTTGTATCTAGCCCTGAATCCATGGTCCCAGAGAACCTGGTGACAACCATCCTTGCAAAAGGCAGTGAAAAGGCAGGGACAGATAATTGTGGTAAGCCCTGTCTACTCACTGAGTCACTGTGCCCTGCAAATTAATGTAGGTGTTACAAGTTATCCTGCTGCTCTTTCTTCCTCTCTTAGAAAAAGAAAAGGTTCCTATTTTCCACTGCTACTTTCACTGGTTAAACAGGACTACGTCAGAAAGCTGCAGAACGGCGGAAGGCTTGTTGGCAATACCTATGGGCTCTGAGTGATCTTATTCCAGGCAGCGTGTACTGGGAATGGGATTTAATAAGAGGATGGAATATGTGGCTGTAGCGCAAAGTAATGCTGACTGTTCATGAACGTTGCATAGCTTGGTAAACTACTATTTTTCTCTGTAAAAAGCCCTGCAAGTACCC
>NW_010406583.1:10943-20699 GCF_000710305.1 Buceros rhinoceros silvestris | reverse complement strand
GAAAGAGTTCAATCTGTCAGGAAGCCGTGTTGAACAATTATGCAGTTATGGCTAGAAGCAGAGGAAAGCCGAGACTGCAGAAAACTAGAATTAATGAAGCCCATTCTTCCCTTTGAGCCATGGTGTTATCAGCTTGCTTTACTCTCGGTACACAGAATTGCCTCATCTTCATTTTTTAAACTCACTTATGCGATGTAACTGGAGGGCAGTGGAGGCATCATTTGGCGTTTTGATATTTGTTTCTATTTTCTTCTGTTAAGTCATTTAAGTATTTTAGTAATTAATAAAAGCTTTTAAGTGTTTGGGTTTTTTTAACAGGGTTTTTTTTCTGCCTTCAGGCAAAGCTGTTAATTTGCTCGGCTGCTAATCAGCGAACAGGAGTTGGTTTGGAAATTTTGAGCTGACAGTGTATTCTGAAGGGACTGAAAACATGCTCATTTCTGATTTACTAGAAGTAACCATGACATTTAACTGACTGAGATGTCTATTCCACAGTGAATTTAATACAACTTTGGGGATACTATTGGCTTGCAGAATAAAGAAAAGCTTAACAGGGAGTTAAAAGAAAATAGAACCAAAGAAAGAACTCATAGTAAAGCCTCTGGAATACAAATAGGAACAGACAGACATCTGCGTGTGTATGTATTTCTACTTATTTTGCTTCTCTCATAAGCCCCGTTTCTGTGGCTACACTTCTGAAGAAAAGAAGCTGAAAGAAAGAGAAAGATGTTCAGAACTTTTTTTTTTAAGTAATGAGGGAAATAAATTGACTAACAATAATAACAGAAAGGCAGGAAACAGCAGCGTAGGCCATAGCCAGATTCGTTGCCGTGGCTCCAGTTGGGTAAGAGGTTACCGTCAAAGCTGCTCATCACCACCTCCCCCTCGACGTTAGTGCCTCTTAGATCTGCAGGCGTAACTGGACATGCAGCTTTCAGTTGTGTTGGCTGACTTCGGGGAGTCCCTGAATGCACAACCCTGCCAACACCTCTGGTGTCAGGACTACTGCAGGGGCAGAGGCATCCATCCAAGGGTCTACCTGGCGATGGCAACCCCAATAACCCCGTTCAGCTGCCGGAAGAGCACTGCTGTGTCAGTCCCGCACCACCAGATTTTTACTACTGTAACTAAGAGCGGAATGTAACACGTAAATCTGCGAACAGAATGGAAGTGCATTGGTTTGGAGGAATAGGAAATGAAGAAGAAAAAGTTAAGAGAAAAAAAATGAAGTGAGGCAGAATCTGGCTCAGATGTATAAACCATCTGCGCTGTGTATCAGTGGGGCAACAGACCTAGAGCAACACAAGCTTTGAGACCACGTGGAAGGGGAAGAGACTGCAAAATGCAGCAGTTAGCTTGTAACCGACGTCCCGTTCCAGAGGAGTTTTTGGCAGTGAGCTGTGCCGCATGGGATGCTAGTGAGTCTCCAGGTGCAACTCGTGTAGGTTTTTAAATTTTTTTATATTTTTACTTTTAAAGCTATAAGGAACACCTTACTGCTTTTGCTAGATCAGTATTTTTCACCCTAAGATGTAGCTCCATCCTGCAAAGGAATACTGACTTTGTCCTCCTCAGCATGGATCTCACAGCTTTGTCGATACTCCGTGAAACCCCGCATTTCACTCGGCACAGAGGAGTGTGAATGGAGGTGCAGGGGTGAGACATCGAGATCGCTTGAGTAGGGAGTCATACAGTTGTGATGTTCTCAAAGATTCCTGTTTGGGTGGTGAAAACAACCAGTGACTGTTCTCTCAGCAGCCAGAATTGTGGGAGGGTGCTTAGCATTGAACCAGCCCTCAGCACAGCAATCCTATAAATCCAGAGAAGTTAATAGAATAAAGAGCTTTTTTTTTTATGACTTGGGGTCCCCCTGTGACTGTGGGTTTGGCAGCAGTGTCTGGCTTCAAGTTCCAGAAATCTCACAAAAAGCTTCATGGTGGAAAAACAAGGCATATTAGATCTCTAAGCCTTTGACATGAATTTCTCATCATAACCCCTAGTATTTTTTGTCCTTTTCTACAGGCTTGTGGATTAGCTTTGGATGTCTTACATAAAGACTTCATGGCTTAGTGTTCCCTTTTATTGTGCCTTCAATGCACACTTGCTTTTATCTCCTACAGGCAGTATTGGTACCCCAAAGGCAGTCAAAGCATCTGACACTGTGGGACAGGTCTTACGCCAAGAAGGGAGGTGTCTTGTGCCAGCCCAATCCCTTTGCACTGGAGTTATTCATCATTACTTATTAAGGAGTTAGTACTTTTCAAATTGGCTTCCACAATTAGGAGCCTTTCTAGCACAGTACAGGTTTGAGCTGTCATTTGGACAGGGCTGGCAGCTCAGAGAGGAGTGTGTCTTTCCTAATTCTCAGTTTATTTTGTGTTTTTAAAATGTGCCACTGAAGGGACTGCTACTGTCACCAAGAAGGGACTTCCGAGAAGCAACAGAAAGATTCACCCTTTATAGTGAAAACGAACACGATCAAACTACTCACTGTCATTCCGTGACTTTCACACACAATCTCAGGAAAAAGCTTGTTCTCACCCCTATAAAATAAAGGCAACATGAAAAACTGTTCCCAGCTTCTGTGTGGGAACCCTGTGAAAGTAGAAAATTACCAACTCTATTCTCCTCCCTACTTTTAAACCGCTTATCTGGTATCAAACACACCCTGCGCTGGGGTGACAGCTCTATTATGCTACTTTTAGTACCATGGGTATTGACCAGCCCATACCTTACTGAAAATTAGGCTCATAAGAATAGAAAAACATCTCTGCTGGGTCCAGCTGCTGGGACCATCCACATCAAATGCTTTGTCTCCAGCACTGTCAACAGGAGAGGCTACGTAAGAAGAGCACCTGAGCTTGGCAGCACTTTCTGCAGCACGTTCCCTCAGTATCCACCACTGTTCGACCGGGGCTGTTGGAGGGTATGTCCTTTTAGTCTCTGATAGTAGAGCTGAAGACAGTTTGCCTGGGCCTTTTTGGAGCTTGCTGAGAGCATCAGAACCACAATGTCCTAGGGCAGCACGTTCTGAGAGTTCAGACCTTGCTATGTAGAGCAGTACACCTGCCATCTCTTTTAACCCATCTCCTATTAGTTTGTTGAGTGACCCTTAGCTCTCACGTTGCCAGACTTGATGAGCAGCTCCCATTCAGCTTACAGTGACTTTGTAAATCTCAGTGATATCTTATTCCATCCTCTCCACACCAGACAGACCCAGTCTTTTTGGTGTTTTCTGTGCAAGGCAACGCCTCCATCCTTTGAGAAGTTCACTGCCATGTCTATCACCTATCTGCCCATGTTGAGATGCGTGGGACCAGATCTGCCTGTACGCAGGGCATAAGCTGTGGGTTTGCCACAGTCCTTTGTGGTGGCCCTGAAGTGGCATCTGTTTTGTAGCCAGGACCCTTTCTGATGGTGCCCTGACAGCATATTGTTGCTTTTCCAGCTGGTGCTGTGCACTGAGCCAGTGGTATAAGTGACCTGCCAGTGATGGCTGCGGGAGCCCTTTCCTGAGCACTCTAACTGCCTGCTTTGAGCTCAATATTATATAAGCATGACTTAGACATACTAACTATACTTTTAGCTGCACTGAGGCAGATCTGCCATCTTGTTGACTCCTCACACAGTTCCCCATCTTCAGAGCATCATTTGCTAATCTCCATAAACTTGGGGATTTTGCTGTCGGCCATCCTCCCCCAGTCACTGATGACGATGTTGAATGAAACCAGCCTCACATCCAGTTCCCGAGAGACAGTACTGTTCACCCTTCTCACTGAAAAGTGACAGCTTTGCCTCGTCTTTTGCTTCTTATCCTGCAATCAGATTTCAGAGCATGAAAGGACCTTTCCTTCAATCCCATAGAAATTTCCGTAATGGCTTTTCATGAGGAGTCTTGTCACGAGCTTTTTGAAAATCCAAGCATATTATGCCCACTAGCAATCTTTCCTATAATTCGTGAAATCCTCCTTGTACTTGTAAATCATCAACATATAGAGTTTCCACACGAGAACTAAGCACACTTATCATTGGGCTTCAGAATTAGAAACAGCTTTCAGTCCCACGCTTTTATTCCTCAATTGCATTGTGAAAGGAATGGTCCCGGTTACCCTGCCACGTGGTGTATCTGCTAGCAGAAGGTACGCGACAGAGCCAAATTCAAGCCACATTTTGTGTATTGGTAGCTCAGAGGATTTTTAGAAAACTGAAATCTGAAGAAAGATTTAGAGATGAAATCTGAAGAAAGAAATACATTTTTAATTTAACTAAAGAAGCTGAAAAAAATATTATATTTAAGAGCTAATTATTCAAGGTCTATTAAAAAGAAAAATCTGGGATTTCATCCTGACCAAAGCAGAAAGTAACAATGATTGCTACATCAGACTAAGTTATTTTGAAATCCAATATTATCATTTAATTAGATTTTAATATACTTTCATGTCACCTTAAATAGTTAACTCAAGTTTGAAATAAAATATCGATTTGAAAAGAAAGAGTGGCACACCTCATTATAAAATACTATATTAGAATGAACTGTTTCACATTTTAGGGGTTTTTCTGTGTTTTTTGGCTGAAGTTTATGGGCCAAATTCCAGTGTGAATTTTCAAGTACCAGTTGAAGTTCCAGTTGATCCAGAACTGCATTATCAGCAAATGAGTTTTTAAATGAAAAATTCAGCTAATTTTATATACAAATCTGTCCATTTGCAATCCTAACCAATACTGTGTATCCTGCAGTACCATGTGTTCTATTCCTTGATGGAGTATCAAAGAAGAATGTCTTAATTAGTGCACAGAGAAGTCTTGTTTGAGAATAATACACACTTCTTCCTCTCCGCATGATGTCAGGCTTCCGAACGGCTCATCTCACACACTTACTGACACAGTGCTCATGTTCTCTTCGTACTGTTAAACTGAACTAAACCAGAACCTAACTTGCTAATTTGCAGTAATTCTCTTTCAGGTATCAATCCTATTAAACCAATAATTGCTCCGTGCCGTACCTTTTTTCCTGTCCTTCCATCTAAAAAGGCCTAGAGTGTCGCCTCTGAGTATGCATCATATTGCATCTGTCTTTTGGTAATTTTTCCTTATAATCTCTTCTGTGTCCGAGTTACAAAAGGTTATTGTCAACACGCAGTCAGTCTGATGGGGGATTTGCACAGCCCTGAAATCCTGATCAACTATGTATGAGTCACTCTTTCGAAAGACAAATGAAGGCACTTAGTGATCTATCCACGTGCCTCCGGGAAATTTACATGCCAGCGATGTACTCTTCAGAATTTAATAATGCATATGCATCATTAATGTGCTATTTAGCAAACCTAGGGAATATCATTTATCAGTCAGGCAGAATGTCTCCTAGCTTCATTTTTTTCCTGTTACTCTGCTCTACAATTCAAAATGAATAATCATCTAACTTTTACTTAATAAAAGATCTTCAGTGTTGGTAGGAGAGCTCTTGTTTATCACACAGAACTTTGGAAACATGTTGAGCAGGGTCTGCCTTTCACCAGAAGCAGTAAGACTAGGGAAAGTGCAGACAAAAAGGTAGTGGTGTCAAAATGCATCAGCAGGGAAAAAGACAATGATGTCAGCGTGGCCAAAGTGAAAATCACTTATAAGAACCCACTACTGACTGTACTTCCTGGCAGGATTTGAAAACACCACCACCTACAACAGGGATATGCACCCCCTGCATGTTTCTTTACAATCCTACATAAACCTAGAATTTTCCTAAAAAGTGATCTGGTATTAGAGCTTGTTCAAAAGCTTTATTAAAGCTTTGTTCAATTCTACGAATGACCCGAAAGGTTGCAAAATCTGCAATATTACTGGATTTGTTTGCTTGCTTGTTTAACGTAAAAGCGCTGAAAGAGGAGCAATAACGAGCAGTCAGGCTAACCAGATTCTGTAGTCTCAATGTATTATGTAGGGATGTAAGAAAGTACGATATGCAAAATTCTGTAAAGGATCTCAAAATTTAAACACCTTTCTAGCACTAACTTATTGTAAAAATTAGGTTCAACATATAGCTAATAACTGGTTTTAAATTATGACAAATATTAACAAATTCACTATATCCTGAATCTGCGGTGTGGCTCCCAGTGACTTAAGCTTTTTGTTTACATAGCTGATACACCACTTAGGAGATAGTTATAATCTGCTGCTTTCATTTACTTTTTAAAACCAAATTATTTTATTTTTCCTTTGAAAGTAAAATAACCATCCTGGGTTCAGTTTATCAAACTTTGAAGCATAAAAACCAGAAAGTTGAAGTAATCTGAACTCCATTATACTTTTAATGTCAGGAAAATATACCTTCTCCATCCCTCTGATATTGAAACAAATTGGTCCATCCTGTGTATTAAGCAAAAGTGAAAACTGAACAGCATTGACATAACTTGACAACACCGTAAATAAAATAACAAAAATGTTGTAATAACAACATAAAAAATATTAGAAAGTCTTGAAGCAGTAGCATTCTGCAACCTGTTTTTAAAAGATGCTTGTTTCCAGGCAATAGAAACAAACTCCAGTAAAACCATTTCAAGTACGACTTGAAAACGTGAGTGACATGTAAGCCTAACCCTGTTTCCAGAAGTGAGTGGTCAGCCTTAACAGAAGCCCTTTAAGAACCAGGTACCTGCAGGTAGGAGAAAGAATCATTTGACCTTCCAGCTTGTATTCTTTGATCTTTAGATGCCTTTAGAAGTCTAGCTGGAGGTTAAAAAAAAAACAAACCAAAACCATTCTTTCCTGAAAAACCTATCTATCTGGTCAAGGGTCAGCAGGTAACTCTCTTAAACTTCATTTGCTCTGTCTGTTGTAACAAAGCCACGATTATTGTTGTGTTAACCCTTCAGAGTTGCACTGGAAGACAATAATGCCTGGTGGTGATGCTTAACCTTTAGAAGCTGGGGTTAGGAGTTGTATTTCTAATTAGGTTATTTCTTTCAATTTACTGCTTGAAGTACATGGAGGTATCCCATGTCTTAACGTGCAGAACAACATATTACTGGAAATATGAGATTAACAGAAAAATCGCTATAATGAAACTAATACAAAGTATGTTACGTACTCTTGCAATTATTCCTCTCTTTTCAGAGCTTTGTCATTGCAGCAGACGTGCATAGTTAGGTAAACACAACGTTGCTGGAGCGTAGTTGGGAAATGTATCTAACCTGTTAGCCGGAGCAAAGTGACCCACCACAACCTAACAGAACGAACCCTTTTGGGTGGGGCTCTGGGTACCGAGCTTCCTCTTGACTACGCTTCTTACTGGGACAGCTCTGATTCTGTACTGGTCAAGTAAATCAGTCCTTTGCAGTGATAGAGGAGGCCTGAGCGTTCAGCACACATTCCTCTCTATAGATCAGTTTCGACCCAAGCAAGTGGGGGTTCACCTGGCTGACAGAAATTCACGAAGGAGCAAGGTAAGTGCAATGTACTTACGTTAAGGGTTACGGATGGTGATGATGGGGCTCCCTCTGCTGCAGTATCCTAGACGGTGTTGCTGGTCGCTGTCAGAGTTCTCTGGCTTGGCTAGGAGAGAAAAGAAACAGTCCTTTAAAATAAAAACAAGCCAAGCAACCCCGAAGATTACACTAATAGATTTGACTCACTAAGACTCACGATTCTCTGGAGTAGGTCACGAAATAACTTGTTTCAGATAGAAGAGCAGGCAGAAAGACAAACACTCCACCAAAAGAGGTTCAGGTACAGTTGGAGCCTTATAGCTCCTTTTAAGGCAGGGAGTTCCTCCAGAAAGGCTCCAGATGCACTCTCATGTGGTTCCTTTTCCTCCTGCTTCCATAGATATCCTTTCTCCTTTTTCAAGTACTTTTCTTTTTCTCTCCTATGCTCTGATCTTCATTATCTGCTTTTGGGTTTTTTTTTTTCCTACCCTTATTGTTTTGGGCTTATTTTTCCTTTTTTATTTTCTTTATCTCACTATTTCTTTCTAAGGCAAAATGCTTGGAAAGGAGTTACTGGTTTTTCTGACAATAGCATCAACCATTGTCACAAAATCCTTAAAGTGGAGAAAAATGCACTGGCAGTCCAAAAAGGGACTGGTTCAGTGTCCTGCTGCTGCAGTCACTACACGGCAACAACACCATGAAAACGAATCATTAACCACCTTCTGCCACCCACACAACCACGAGAGGAAGTACGGTGAGGAGCGTGGGGCAGATCTGTGTTTCCACATGTGCCCCGTCTCTGTGGTGTGATAACAGTGTGACCTGCCATCCATGTTACATAAAGCTGGTCTGCTCTCAGTTAACTGAGTAGAAACAAATTACTGAGGACTGGGGACTGCATTTAGAACTGAAGTGGAAAATGGATGAATGGCAGTTTGTACTTATTCCAAGCACACTTCTTCCCATGATGTAAATTTACATCTACTTTGCAGTCACCTGAAATGACTGTGGTGCTCATGCAGGTGGTCACAACTTGGTCTCTCAGCAGCAGAGTAACACTGTGTAAGCGTTATTCCATTGTATCTTTGCAATATCAGTGGACATCTGTGATTTGAGCTCATGTCTAACTTTGCTAACTAACTTCCCACTGAAGTGGAATTAATTGGCACTGAAGCTTCCACATGGTCGCCTCCACCTGAAGTGGATGTGGAAGATAAGGTCCAGCTGGGTACCTAGCTCTTGAGCTATTTTCAACCGCTCCAGCTAGCTCCATCACAAGATCTACAGCTACCCCCAGCCTCGCCCTGCTTACTACACAGTACTTTCTCCTTCTCAGTATTCAGTTCATGAAAACGGACTACCCTTCATACACCACTGGAAGGACGATCACTTCGGGAAATCCAGCTTTCTGAACTCAGCACCATATGTCTATGTGCGTGTGCACACCCACATCCACGGGCACACGCGCTAGACGCGCTCCAGTGAGGGTGCAGAACTGCCCTGCTGTGTACAGTGTTGAAAGTCCCAGGGGTTTTTTTCTGAGAAATTCACAACACATGGTATCTTTTGTGAAACCCCAGTTTCCAAATCCCCAGGATTACATGAGAACTTAAGTTGTTATTTGAAAGGATGGCAGGTTCTTACCTTTCATACTTTCAGAGAAATATTTGAAAATTTGACCACTTGGAGCTTGAAAAATCACAAGGCTAATTTAAAAGTTCATTGCAGTTTAAAAACTTATCATCTTTTAATGCCTGTAGCTGGCAATAGAGCATAAGTCCTATCCTGCTGTCAGCTCACAGATTTTCCTTAAATTAGATACTAAAGGAGTTCAGCAGTCCTCAACAAAAAAAATATGGGGCCATCTGTTTCCCAGAGTTTCTTCTAAAATTATGAATCCCTGTTGTGAGTGCTGCCCAGCTGTAATTGGCTGCGAGGTAAGTAAGCCACAGCCTGAGGGGAGAGAAAAAGACAGTGAACAGAAACTTTACCCAGAAAATTAACAAACTATGCTTCAGCTATTGAGTCATTTTTTCCTACACAAAAGTGTTTCAAACTAATGAGGTGCATTTTTCATTCACAGAAAAATAAATGTGTATAAAAAGTGCTCCATCTGGATGAGTTTAACTAGGAAGCAGGGATTTCTTCAAGAGGCCTGTGTTAATATTTAAGGAAGAATGCAGGAGGGGCTAGCAGATGCTCCAAGACAAGTGAAAATTATTTAGGTGTAATTCTGTTAGTACAAAAGCTGCCCTGTATTATTACTATGAATGCACAATATTCAAGACACACAGTAATAGACAAGTCAAGCAGTGATGTGGGAGTCTTCCTGCTG
>NW_010406583.1:425-10867 GCF_000710305.1 Buceros rhinoceros silvestris | reverse complement strand
AAGTTACTCTCCTGAAACTACGAAGAAAAGAGAATGTGTCAAACAGAAGACCATTAAATGTGAAATAATAACAACAACGACGATAAAAAAACCCCAAAACAGTAATGAAAAGGTAGCGTGTAAAACGAGACCCTGTCTCCTGGTAACCCTGTGGAAAAGTCAAATTTAGTGATAGAGATTATACCTGAAATCAGGCATGAATGAATGTCACAGCTAGAAGCTTTGACTTCCAAAGTTCAGGCAGCACTGACAGACTGGCTGTGCAACTAGTCTAACCCCTCGACTGCTCAGTGTCAAATTTGTGAAAATGCCAGTACCTACAGAATGAGAAATATAGATACTTTCTGTCTGGCACAGACACATGAACGCACATTTCTGATGAAAATCACAGTTCACAGGTGATAGAGGCAAGATACTTGCCATTCCTGATAAGGCAAGATAAGGCAAGATACTTCTCATTCATGGCTACAACAGTTCTGTGCAGAGATGGACGATTACCTCACTACAATTTGGTGAAAGCCTCTAAAATCGTGCAATTTCCAGTGTTCCTTTAAAATCAGAAATATTTACTTTATGTGTTCTTGACCCCTGTGTTACATATAAAATGAATATAGATGTTGTCCATTATTTTTAACATCTGTCAATGTCCTAGCATAAGGATTAGTTGGACTTGGTTCTGCAGAGCAATGTAGGAAGCTCACAGGCAATGTAAGAAGCCCTTGGGTAAGGAAGAGCACCACCAGGGTCACCCAGTGTTTGAGGAGCGGGACCAGCGATGGCCAGCCTGCATGTGCTCTCGATCCCCCAAAGGGGATGGCTGAATGCCAGTCTCACGATGAGACGCAAGGAGCTGGCTGCACGTCCTTTCCACACCTCCGTGTAGCAAGCTCCCTACTCTGTCCTGCCAAAAAGCCTTAAGCGCATTTCTTCCAAACTATCCACAGGAAAACAGGGAATAAAATACAGCAGTGAGCCTAAAAATGAAGCTTCAGATAATTTTCTTGCTCAGCGCAGACCACCAGAGTCGCATCAAGTCCCACTGCAATTGGCAGTGCAGGACTGCCAGTGGTTCCGTGTGGTTCCATGTGGCGATACAGTTGTCACCGGATCATGACCGAATTCTTGGCTTTAGCAGGCGTTAAAGGAAGGGGTGGAGAAGGACGTCTTCATATAGTAGCCTATTCTAGATAGCAATAAATCTTAGGGTTTTTTAATTAAAATAGAAAGTTGCTTGAGAAAGGAGATAATTTTTAGAGCCTGATTTATGAAAATAATTAGTGTACTTGGCACTATCTCTAATTTGTGAAGATATACCTTTGTTCTTACCTGATAAACATTCAGTTTTAAATCCCCTGCCTCTGCAAGGTGTGCATGCCAGCTGTACAAACATAGCTAATAATTCGACACTGTAGGTAAATTGCCCCTATGTCACACACCTTGCCTCACTGGTTCCCCAGCCCGCTTCACTGACATATCGTATCATGAAGTAGCATGACATCCAGATACACTTAATTTATTTTTATTTTCTTTTAACAACTACAATTGGCAATTACTAAGCTGACTACAGGATATAACATAACTTATCACCAAATAAGCTGTGCACAAAAGCAATTATACTGATTTAAATAATAACTATTAGGTACTCAACGGAAGACAAGTACCAGTTGTATTATTTGATCCTTTGTCAGTATTTTGTCCTAACTTTAAACCAGTATCAAAAAATAACAAACAGGGCTTTATATCCAAATGCAGTGGTATTTGTCTGCAGGCTTGGCTGCTGTTTCTGTTCAGTGATGGTGGTCAAAACTTTGTAAAAATTAGGAGGGGAATGAGGACAGATTGATAACCGCCTACAGATCAGCGCCTTACAGCACAACGCTGCCCTTACGTATGTCGGTTTTGAACAGCAGCTTGGTGGAGCATATAATATTAGCACCCTGCATGGCTTCCTTCTCAAAGAGAAAGGAAAGAAAAACAGCACCAAGTGGAGCTCTTGGCAGGGATTGGAGATGCCTGTAGAGAAAAGGAAGGCTTACAGCAAAAATGAAAGAATGGGAAAGTCTGTGTCTGCAGCACACGAAGAGGGATATGGTACACACAGCAAAAAAAGAAGATAACCACAGAGAGGGTCCGAGTGAGGGACAGGAAAAGAGGAGAGGAGCAAGTGAGGTGGCACACAGAGCCACTGCCTGCTCCCACGCGTAGGGGAAGGTGAACAGCGTGGCACAGAGTGTCTTTGCCATCATGGGTATGAGCGGGATCAGAGTGCTGGTAACTGCATTGAGAGCTCTCAGCCTCCGTGGTTCCGCAGGTTTATACTCCACCACGCATACCGGGGAGCGATCAGTGCTGTGCCTTGGGCCAAGCATGAGTAGTTTCTCTGAGTTTAAGGGGAGGCCATTACTACCATCTCAGAGATCTCAAGCCCTGTCTCCTTAGAAGCTTCATGTTATCCCAAGTCCGGTTGCTGAAATGTACAGTGATAGTGAAAACTAAGATACATTAAAAAAGCAGTGTTCTAAAACTGAAGCATCTTACAGTGGGAACTACTAGGTTAGAGAAACGTGTATTGAACCAGCTCTCTGTGCAGCCACAAGCATACAGACAGTGATTTTCATGAAAACCAATTCTTGTTACACATCTGAATTCATATTCTGAGTCCCTCAGACCTTCTTCCCTTTGTGCTTCTTTACAAGCGCTGATATGCCTGCTATGGAGAAAATTAATTTCTAGGCTCACTTCGGTCAGTAAACCGTTGACTGCCACAAACTCAGTGTATGAATACTTTAAAATAAATTCACACAAATATAAAGGAGCTAACAAAACAGAAACTTCAGGCAAGAGACCTCTCAGCACATCTGCTTTAAGAAATCTGCAAAAAAAGGCTCAGAGTACTAGTTCTAATAAGCCATTAATTCCTGGTAAGCTGACTGGTTATTATTTCCTAGTCAAAGCACACCCATTCAGCAAAGGTGCATAGTTACCCTACATCTCTCTCACTGAAAAGAAGTTGTCAACCGAGTCAGAGGATGGATCCAGCACAGACAGGGCTTAGTGGGCACAACACTCCTCCAGGGCAAAGCTCAAAGCATCGTGTCACAGCAGAACACACCACCTGCCCTCCACGTCACCTCATCTTTGTCCCAATCTGCGCCTTCATCAGAGAAACAACTCTTGGAAGCTATTTCTTAGATTTAGTGCCAATGTCACTTGGCAGGAGGTTAGATCCCCATAAGGAACAAGGTTATAGATTTAAGAAGGAAATCAAAAAGCCTCTTCTTTTTTCCCCTCACATTTTAATTAGTAGGAACCAACTTTCCTCTGGCTCTCCGAGCGGTATCTGGCAGGGATGCAGAATGGAAACACTTAACTCTCCAGGCACTGACCACCAGGCTGCCTCCCTTTGCCTCTCACCCATTATCAATGCTGACAGGCGGTATCTTTGAAGTAAGAGAACATCGGACATGCAAAATACAAATACTTTCTTTTTGCAACACCAATTTGCTAATTCAATGGTGGGAAAAAAGCTGGAACTTGCTTAACCCTATCTATCCAGCTCAAATTTCTGTAACCTGCCTCAACAGCTGCAAATATCTCATGGTACTTAATGAACAGATCATTGCGATGATCTGTCTTTGCAAACCTTTAAATCAAAGCTGTTTGTTTCCCACAAGAGATTGTCCAATTTAAACAGGGATTGATTCAGGGAGATCCAATGCCCTGTGCTATGCGGGTCGGACCGATTACAGTTGTTTTGTTCTGGATTTATGCATTATTTTTGCTCTGCAAATTATTAAACTGTATCATCAAAAAAACTCACAAGCGTTCATACCATTAATAGAAGCACAATGAAACAGAAGGCAGGAAGCAGGATAACTGTGGGTGGCTACTACACTTTCAACAAGCAGGAGCATCTTGAGCCCAACCAAATCAGCAGATGAATGTTCCTGCTCTGTGGGAGCCGGATGGAACGTGGAGAAGAGTTTGATCTTCTCCAGCCCTGGCCCATTTCTCCTTTGTTTCCTGGTTTGGTTGTTTTTTTTCCTGTTCTATTTTTTAGGAAATTCTACTATTATACATGGACCTATACATAACTAGATCACATAAGAAACATCTGAACTGGAGACGCAGTCTGTCTGCGGTTTTGGTTGTGAATCAGTTTCACGGGTTCCGCTCAGACTTTTCTTGATTTTTGAACGCTTGTTTCAGGTAGTTCTGCAAAGTGCCATTTCAGCAGCTCTCATCTCACTTCAGACCTGCATCTGAAAGAAGGCACAGTGTGAGCAAAACCTTCTAAAACATCATTTATTCAGAAATCTTTCAGGTTTGTCTCTTTGTTGCTTTGTCATGTTAGAAAAGCAGTAAAAAAGTTTTGATCATAGACTGTAATTAAAGTGACCCTATATAAACACGCATTTCTCGCTTCATTTCTTGCTGCTATAAATGCTCCTCTAAAACTGGTACACGGAAGCTGCGTGACTGCAGACATGCAAAAAGCAAGCAAACAGGAAATTAATTATCTTCTGCTACTAAAACAAAGATGATTTCTCAGCCCAATTACAGAACAATGAGCTACTGAATAAGCAGGCTCTGACTTATTTTCATACTCATGTTTAACCCTTTAAGGATGCTGAGGAGGAAACTGAGAGGTAGAAAACTTAGCACAGGTGGAAAAAATTCCCTTTAAACACACTTTTACAATGCCCTCATACATTCATTTTTCCAAGCCTGCACAAAATTAGTATACACCAGCCTACCAGATCAATTATATTTAGGTCAGAATGTCATGGTTGTATTTTTCTTAACCTTTCACTGGTTAACTGACTTACAGCGTACATCTCACACTTAAATTCTCCTTTGGGGGAATTTCTGAGAAAGGTCAACGTTGTCTTCTGTTCTATCTACATTAGCAAGACGAAACCATTTTCTGTAAACTGTTCCACCTCACCCTCTACGATTGGCCTGGCACCCTTAGTCACCAAGGTAAGGCCCATAAAGCATTTAGCACTGCTTTAAGGTTACTCCTGATCGTCTCATCTCTACGGGTATAAAGGCAGCTCAAGCCAGCCTCAGAGAAAGGACACACATCGCCCGAATGAAGCAGCAGACTCTCCTCTTTACTCCCCATTAAGCTGTTTGCATGCCAGAGCTGTTTCACGTGGTTTTTATAGAGTTGCTGGGCATTTGCAGCAGACCTATAAAAAGCAGTTAGAACTCGCGATCTTCCTCCATAGTCATGTCTGGTACCGAAAAATGAAAATAAAAGATATTAAACAATTTTCAGAAAATGTATTTGTACTGAAGGGAAAAAGCAAAAAGTGTTACATTTGTCCCGGTGGGATAACTGCAGAATATTGGAATGAGAAAATCTTACCATTCTGTTCAAAATGAAAAAGTCCTACCTATAATAGCTGGAGTTTGCGGTTTTTTTGGTTGGTTTTTTTTTTGTTGTTGTTGTTGGGTCGTTTTTTTTTTTTACTTTAAGAGCTTTCCATTAGCTCTGGAAGACAGATTTGTCACTGCTCAGCAGACACATGAAGAGGGGTAGTGCACATCTCAGGTACTTCATACACCAACCACTGTGAAATTTCCAAGACTGCTCTGACCGTTAACTGCCATAGGTACGGCTCTTCCGCATTAACTGCCACGGATATTTGCTCTAGCGAATTTTGCCTGAAGAGCTTTCAAAGGTTTGTTACCAACAGTTTGTTTGCCCCGGGCACCCAGCCCCTGCCTGGGCGATGCTGGCTTGCGGGTGTGCCTGCCTGCAGGCCTGCTTCCTGGATGATCCTGGATCTGACCCACTCCCTTGCCTTGGCGCGGGCTGTTGTGGTTATCCGTACCCTGCTCTGCCCGCACAATTCAATGGCCAAGTGGAAACCAGTAACGAGTGGTGTACCTCAGGGGTCCGTTCTGGGACCAGTGCTGTTTAATACCTTCATCAATGACATGGGCTGTGGGATTGAGTGCACACTCAGCACCAAGCTGAGTGGTGCAGTTGACACACCTGAAAGGTGGCATGTCATCCAGAGGAACCTGGACAAGCTGGAGAAGTGGGTCTGTGTGAACCTCATGAGGTTCAACAAGGACAAGCGTAAGGTCCTGCACCTGGGTTGGGACAACCTGGTGGAGGAAGAGATTGAGAGCAGCCCTGCCGAGAAGGACATGTGGGTACTGGTGGATGAAAAGCTGGACACGACCGATAGTGTGTGCTTGCAGCCCAGAAGTCCAACTGGATCTTGGGCTTCATCAAAAGAACTGTGGTCAGCAGGTTGAGGGAGGTGATTCTTTGCTCTGGTGAGACCTCATCTGAAGTACAGTGTCCAGCTCTGGAGTCTTCAGCACAGGAAAGTCATGGACCTGTGGGAGTGTGTTTAGAGGAGGGCCATGAAAACAGTCAGACATCTGTAACACCTCTCCTACGAGGAAAGGCTGAGAGAGCTGGGGTTGTTCAGCTTGCAGAGAGACCTTATTGCTGTCTTTCAACATATAAAGGGGACTTAAAACATGGGGACAAACTTTTTTACCGGGGCCTGTGTGACAGCACAAGGGCAACAGTTTTAAATTGAAAAAGGCTACATTTAGATTGGACATAAGAAGAAATCTTTTACAATGATGGTGGTGAGACACTGGGACAGGTTGCCCTGAGAAGTTGTGGATGCTCCATCATTGGAAGTGCAAGGTTAGGTGGGGCTTTGACCAACTAGATCTAGTCAAAGATGTGCCTGCCCATGGCAGGGGAATTAGACGAGATGATCTTTAAAAGTCCCTTCCAACATAAACCATTCTGTGATTCTAGGATTCTGTGATTCAGATGCTGTGTATCTGCACCCCAGCCAGTGAGGGCACTGCCCGTGCTAAGAGCACACTCACTCCTGCTGCTCCCTAAGCCTCACCAGTTTGCTCTTGGCTGTACCTGGCAACCTCAAACAAAATCCCTCACCTGGGGAACGACTCGTCCTTCCTGTCAAATGTTTCTTCCAAAGAATATCAGAGAGAGCAAACACTACAGATGATAAAACAACCAGGCACCCGGTCTCAAGTGTACTTTTCTGTTGTGGTTATTGTTCTAGGTATCCTTCTTGATTTACATTATTGTGTTTTTCCAGAAAGACCTCAGAATTACCTGGTTAGCATTTTCCTTACTCCAGCAACTCATAAGGTAGAAATGATTAATTCCAAACTCCAGAGGAAAGCCCAGGCATAGCAGAGAGTCACTGCGTTGCAAAGTAGCTCCTGATTCATGCTCCACCATTTCTGTATCAGCCGTAGAGCAGGTACTGTATAATCTAGTAAAGCATGGTAGAGCCAAAGTTGTTTAAAAAAAAAAAAAACTTTAAAAAATTTTGAGATATTATCTTGAAAAAAGCCAAATCCCTGCCATTTCCAATGTTCCTAGAATGGAAACAGTTCAGAGCCACTTAGGGAGCTAAAAAGCACAGTTAAAGGCTGTGTGGGAGTATTTGCGTATGCATTGGCAGGGAGAGAGGGAGGAAAAGAATTAAGATAAATACAGCACTTTTTGGTTTTCAGCTGAGCTTGGTGTAGAATCTGCACTACAGCAACTTAACAATTCCCTATGGTTTCCTCTTCAGAAGAGGATATTCAGAAAGCTGGGAAGGACAGCGTTGTTGATAATGCCTTCAGTCATGTCACCTTTTATAGCCTCCTATCAAACATCCTCACAGAATTTCATGTTTTATTCTATAACCTACCTTGCCAAGGTTGGTACAAAACCAAGTAGAATTCTATATTTTACTAGAGAGAAACTGAAGACCATGTCATAAAAGCTCCCTTTGCATGAGTTTGGGTGAATGGCTCTACAGGCGTGCGTAGATGGAGAAATAGGTACCAGAAAACAGCAGGCTTCAGAGAGGGAAAGCCCGTGCCAAGCAGGAGCCTGTGAAAGTCTGCAAGAACTGATAAGCTCCAGAGACCCACAGTCCTGATAAACGCTGAACACTGAGATGCTGCTGAATCTGTCTAAATCCGCTAGAATAGACCATGGGTTGTACAACCCAGGCTACACCCAAGAAGGCTGCTGTATGCAGAACTACAAGATTATCTACCTCTCTCTCTCTCTCTCTCTCTCTCTCTCTCTTTATCTAAACAAACAAATATGAGGACTACTCCAAAAGTAATGCCTCCTGTTTACTGTGATGGCCCATGATGTCAGAGGCAGATGTTGGTGGTCTGGCAGCAGAGGTTGAACCTTCCCACCAACATTCCGTTGAATTTTGTTGCCGTGCGGCAGACGGCAGCAGAGGGGCCGTCTGACAACATGGCCTCTGACATGGCAGCGCGTGTGAAGCAAGGGGGTGTCACCGAATTCCTCCATGCAGAAAAAAACTGCACCCACTGACATTCATTGACTCTGCTGAATATTTACAGAGACCAAGAGTGGGTGTCAGCACAGGGAGGCGGAGGGTGCCGCGTTCCAGCACTGGCAACAGCGACAGCAGGTCCCCTCCCCTGGTGCAGGTTTTTAAGAGTTTGGCACGCAGGCTTTTGTTCATCGCTGGCAAAAATGCACAGCCCTCGGGGGACTGTGTAAAAAAATAGCATTTTGTAGCTGAGAATTTGCTGTATCCAATAGTGTTATTGCGTTCTCTGTATCCGTTGTAGTTTCCATGGAAATAAATAGGAGGCATTACTTTCAGAGCGACTTAGGTATAGAAAACACACAGCCACATACATACATGATGAAACAAATCATCCGGAGGGGCTTCCTGAGCAGCACCTTAAAGCCCCTGGCACATCAGCACATGCCTCTGCTTTTAAGGAAACAGCTGGGGTTGGTCTCCAGGCTGTCGCTCCACCCGGGTACCCGTCAGCGCACGTCTGAGGACTGTGCGAGGGAGGAAGTGGACGCAGAGTGCAGTGAGTCCCTTGCTACTACCAGCAGCACGCTGAAAGGCTATCATCTCACACCCACCGGTGTGACCCGTGTTCCCCCCGCTGATCCCACCGGGGGAAAGGGAAATTCCGTACGGCCAAGTTTAACTCCTATGTTTTCGTGGGTATCCAAGTGCGCAGGTAACATCCTTGGGGAGGGCGTCTGACACTGGATCCAGACTTTCTAAAATACAGGCTCGGGTACGTTTCCAGTGTGGCATTTCTTAAGACACTGTCACCATAAATGGAGGAATGCTCAGACCCAGACATGGGGACACCACAGACCTGAGAACTGGTATAATTGCATGGGACCAATTAAAAAGCTGAAAACCAAATTATTAATCTTATCACAGGTGCAGACTCCAGGCCCCTCACTCAAGCTTCTGGACCACATGGTCCGTAAATTGCAAAGACCAAGTATCTTCTTGAGACCTCTGTGGCGGTACCAAATCAGTGACACGCTCTCCTTCCAGCAGTCACCAGGACTGACTCACATGGCTCTGCCAGCCCGCAGAAATCCCAGGGCTACCAAACCCGACCTCAACACCGAAGTGACTTCTGTGACTCATACCGCATTGGCTGAGGAGGACACCAAACTCAGATGACCCTTCGTGCTTTGCTGTTACCTCCAGTCCTCCTATGAATTGACAACAGTGAGCTCCAGGGAGAAGCTACCAGGAACTGTCAGGAGTCTGCTCAAAGCAGGCTTCATCGTTAAAGACGGAGCCTGCTTTCAGCACTCCGCCAAGTTTTTCCCCTCCGTGCCTCAGCCCATCTCCCTGCTTCTGCCTGCCAGGTGATGATCAGAGTGTAATTTTCCAGTGACAGGCAGGGTTGTCTATTCCCTGCAAAAAAATTCACAGAAAAAGGTGCTACCCAAACATTTGGGCAAGTCCCCGTCCCGGCGAGTGCTTTTGATAGGAACAGCAATGCTGAGGGGGTTATCCTGCAGCATTTTCCACTTCCAAGCCCTTCTCAGTCCTTGTGCTTTGGAATCCCTGGACTGTTCTCAGGAAACTAAACACAGTTCGTTTTTTGCTTCAGTTTGGGGTGTGCGCAGTTGAGGACACATCACATCGATTGTGAAAGCAATGGATGATAAGTTAAATGCAAAACATGCTTTTAAATTAAGTGGATGTAATTCTTTTAGAAGGAACGTGCTTTTAAAATCCTTCCGTATCGTTTGGGTTTGCGTGACCTCTCGTGGTCAAATCTCTGCCTTGCAGTTCCACTCGCAGTTCCTTGCCGTGGGAGCGCAGATGTGCCGTTTTCGGCTGCAGTTGTGCTGAACGGTAGGAGAGTTTCCGGCCTGCAGCTTTAGAGGAAGAAAAAGCGATGCTAACAGACGTCTAGCGACAGTGAATATTTTTTCTCTAGATTTATACTGATAAAAAGCTTTGTAATACAGTCGCTTAAGCACAACAGTTAAGAACTTTGAAATGGGTTGTATTATAATGCGTCAAAAAAATTGCTTTTAAAGGACCTATGAATATGAAAAAACCGTGTAGGAAGACCAGAGGAAGAGGTCATATTATTTCAGCTGCCAT
>NW_010406583.1:0-276 GCF_000710305.1 Buceros rhinoceros silvestris | reverse complement strand
TCCCCCTGCCATTTCTTTGCGCTCCTGTGCATCTGCCAGTAAAGCCAGCTGAGAATCTCCACCTTACAGCTTGGCAGCAGAGCCAGCAGCGGCCCGAGCTTCTCCTCTGGCCACGTACCAGCCTGCCTTCCCCCGCAGCGCTGCTCTTGCCCTGTACTGCAGAGACGGGAGAGAAGTTCCCCAGCGCAGCTGACACGGCCTCTCCTTCCCTGCGGAGCTTTCTGCGGGAAGGCCCCAGCTCATCCCATCTCGCCGGTGACCTCAACAGCCGCTGCG
>NW_010406582.1:48500-50259 GCF_000710305.1 Buceros rhinoceros silvestris | reverse complement strand
GGATGATGATTCTGTGATTCTGTGATTCATACTTGCCATAAAATTAAATCTGTATATGTCCATGTAGATGAAGCAGGACAGCAGATTTAAAGGAGTCATTCAGAAAACTCCGGGGGATTTATACAAATTCAAACACTAACTTTCTTCTTACTTTGACTTTTGGGGGAGCAGAGATGGGGGAGGAAGATTTCTGTCTTTTTTTCCTTTTTCTGAAAAGCGAGGACTCTTTGTAAAAGAGATATAATCAGTAAAAACTTTCTTTGATGGAAAAAATTGTGTTCTTCAAAAGACACGCCAGCAGCGAAGTTCTGTACAAGCTGAACAGGTACATTTTTGATTCCACTGCAACAGTTTGGGATTTTGATGTACCCTGACTACCTCAGTTATTTGCTAATGTAAGCGTCGCCAATTACCTGCCATCATCTAGCGGAAGCTACTACACTGCAGTTAATAATTTACCGCTCAAGTCATCTTTATTCTGAACATGCAAATTATTAATTGATTACAGGCTCTCTGCAATCATCTGCGCAAATGACTGCTCTTGCCATTCATCCCGCCTCCTTTTCCACCTGCCTGTCAATCAGCTCTTCTTGGCAATACCACAATAACGTATCAATCTGCTGCTGTTTGTGGGGTGATGGAGCTCAAAGTGCAAGCGAAGGAGCCCACACAAGAGCTGAGCAGCCTCTCAGGTGGGGGATGCTGACATCTGGGATGCAGGATGTCCGCTGGGGTTTTGGCGCTTTTGGAAGATGCTGTGAAAGGCACATGACGCAACGCACTGCTCCTGGGCAGGACAAACAGAGACCGTAAGCAAGAAGTCAGACATTAGAACAAGTCTCAAGCGCCTTGCACGCCCGCTCCCATATTTGCAGGTACGTAAGGTGAAAAGGGAGGGTGGAGCTACGCAGACAGAGGATTATTAAACACGATGCTTTTCACATACATCAGGCACAGAACCACATCCATCTTTCTGAGACCCGACTCTTGCTGACAAAAGGGTATTTTGGCAGCTTCACACATGCAACGCAGGGTTGTGCTTGACACAGTGCAGCTACAGTAACTGCTTGTTAGGAGAATCTGGAGTGCTTTATTCGCGAGATCCCGTACACCAAGTATTTCCATGTCTGTGCAGAGAAGGCAATGGGGGCCATGTGGCTGGCAGCTCTCTGTGGAGAGTATTTTCTGCGGTAACCCCTTACCTTATATAGAAAATAAGGCAAAGATCTTTAAAGGACCAGTGAAATGTCTCAATGGATTAATTTTAAAAGGTCACTTAAAATAAATCTGCTTGTATACAAAATCTCTTACTGCTGATAGAGGAAAAAAAGGATAAAAAAATATTGATAAAATAAGCTGAAAGAAATAACCCTGAAAGAAATGGAGCAGTAGCAGGTGCCTCCTCTGACAAGGTGGACAATAACAGTCTGAGTCCTGGTGAGCTTCAAGAGTGAGATCTAGAGCAGCTTTACCTGTTCTTCCACCAGACCCTGAGAATGGGTTACTAACGGTTTCCTGCTGTCTGCTGAAACAACGATTGCTCAGGTCATGTAAAAAGCCGGGATATCTGGCTCTATTTATTCTACTACAAGCTGTGTTTTCCGTCCTGTAGGAAACCATGTGATGGCTTTATCTCCAGCTTTAAAAAGCTTGGGGCGACTGTGTTAGAGGAGGTGAAGCAGGAGAAGCCTGGCTCATTTCAGAGCTGTGCTGACAAGCTGGCACCAACACAGCCCAGCTCTCGGGCTCAGCATGGAAG
>NW_010406582.1:17802-48421 GCF_000710305.1 Buceros rhinoceros silvestris | reverse complement strand
CAGGAAAGACCCTTTATACAAGTACTTACTGCAACACCATGAAGAACGTGGGAAAAGCACGACATCTGCATTCTGTTCTAAAATCGCAAATCATCCTCCCCCAAAGAACGACCAGAAATCAGAAAATTTGTTTCTTTGTATGTTTTAAGATAATGAATTTTGGGGTTTCTGTTCTTTTTTTCATTACATATTTGCATTACACCTTCAATATTTTTCCTTCCACCTTGAAGACCAGAAAAATAAGAATTTCCCTTGCTAAGTCTCATCGAATATCTTCACTCCAGAAACAGAGACTTCAGGAAAACCTAGCAAGGCTCTGACCCTCAAGAGGCGTGTGAACGGCTCGTTCCCCTTGGTTTCAATGTGGGTGAAAGGCGTGTGTATTTGTGAGATCTGGGGGCCCTTCTGCAAAAATGTCTGTAAGTTGCTCTTCTTCCCAGCTATTGGTGGTATTGCTTCAGTTTTCCAACCTCAGTGTACAGTAGCAACGTGTCATCATTTTTTTTCGGAGTGCTCTTTGCTTCTGCCAGGCAGAAAAGATGTCATTCTCGACGCTGGCTGCCTCCTGGTCTTCTCCTCCCGCAGCCCTGAGTCGTTTCCATCCCACCTCCCTGATTTTAGTAAGGAAAGCAGATAGGGAGAAAGAGATGCTCACATCTGTGCAGAGTCACATCTGCAGCCAGCCCTCCTGAATTCAACCCTCCGATTTGGCTGCGGGGAAGAAGTAGGTCTTGATTGCACAGAGCTTTGAAGTTTAATGGAGATTGGAACATACGCTGAAAAACAATGTCACTACCACACTGATATCAAAAGTTGATTATCTATTGAAAGGAAGTCTGTTTATATGTTTACTTCCACTTCTGTTGGAAAAGGGGGAAAGGAGAGGGAAATTAGCATATGAAAATGCCAGATGTGACTAATAGCTGTCGAAGTAGACAAGGCTGGGCTTAGATCAAAGGGATCTGCTAATTAGGAGTGAGTCTGATACTGCCTTTTCTGTCTTAAGAGTTACTTTAGGCCCTCACAGTAAAAAGATTTACTGGGGACCAGAAAAACCCATCTGAGTTTCTCATTTCACAGACTTTATGTTCGTATGATGATATTGTTTCTTTTACACAGTTGCAGGATAGCACAAAAAGAACAACATAAATCCTCTCGGGTACCTTTCAGGCCATGTTCAAAGACGTGAAGTATTTGGCACAGAAGATTTATGCACCAAGGTGATACTCTAACAAATGATGTCGAGACATCTGAAAGCCATCATTTCTGTGCACATGCATCCATTTTAAAAGAAAATCTACAAGAGGATCAAAACCAAGATTAAACCACATCTGTTTGGGTTTAAACTACATTGTCTGCAGAGTTCAAAGTTGTTTCCTTTTGTCTAAAAAAACTTACCCAGCTGGTTTTTATCTTAAATTCCTACCACTATCAAAGAAGTGTTTTCATTGGCCAACCAATGTTATTTCTAGAAGCTGAGCTAGTTAGGCATGGAGCTAAGTAAGAAAATATGCTTTATTCATCAAAGGTCTACTCTCTGTGACTTGACTTGGCACACTGAGAAAATTAATAGAGAGGTTTCATCAGGTTCTAATGGGAGCAGTGTATCTACTGTATGTCATCAAGCCATAAATTAGGTCCTCAATCTTTTTACTCAAGTAATTGACTACAACTGACACCGATAAGGAAAACATGAGACAGAATGAATTGGAAGAGGCACAAATTATATAATAAATAAATAACTAGAGCACAAATTCAATATGTGGGAAAGAGAAATGTTTTGGAAACTGTCATCAATCAGTAAACAATCTGCATAAATGCAGGTGCTGCTGGGACAGCAGGATGTGTTCAGCTACCGCTGACAAATGTACGCACACATGTACATGGGTACGTCTGTGTATACATGCTCACACACACAATAACACCAGACCAGGAACTCCCGATGTTCGGCGTTAAACAAAAAGAAGAACAGGTGGTACAACGAGACTGCCACCCTCAGAACGACAGTGGTTTGGGTTAAATACAAAAGAAATACGGAGTTAAACTAAAAACACATGACATGATAGCTGCACACTGAGCTATGAATTTCACTCTGCCATATGTCCTCTCCCTTTCTGAACGGCTTCAAGTAGCACGCGAAGGTCTGTTCCACACAGCAGAACCCCAGCTTCACTCCAGTGGGAACTGGTTGAAGCCCTTCGTGAACTAGGTGACATCCTAACTCCTAGAGGCAAAGTTCCCTGCATCCTAAGGTCAGTCTGGAGTCACAAACCAAGGAGCAAAACACTTCCCTTGGCCAGTCTGTTCTCAGAGCTGTCCTCTCTCCCTCTCCCAGCACACGCAGCGTGGGATGGGAACCAGCATCAATAGCCCTTTCAGCCAGGAGAAGCTACGAACTCTCACGTCACTCAAGCAGGCAGGAGGGTATGCGGGTGGAGACCTGAGGGTCCCACGCAGGATTTTGGTACCTAACAGCCCCCTCCAAAGTTTTCTTTACTTTGAAGATCTTTCTGAAGTCACGAATAGAACTTGCTTTTATTACGCAGCCAACAGGAAAACTGAGCAGCCGTGCAGCTGGTCCACTAATGTCACCATCTTTTCAATACGTTCGTTATTCAGTTGTCACAGATTCATACATTTGATAGCTCTCAATCTGCAGACCATTCATATCGTGGCCTAACAGCTGGCATTTCTGTGCCATAACACCGTAACTATGTACCCGTAATGCATAGACCATATGGGGCTCACTTTGCTTACCCACCCAGTACACATTGCATGATCCACGGTCAAATGTCATCTTAAACATCTCCAGTTTACATCGAACGTTGTGTGGGACAACCCAATAAATCATTCGGCCTGGAAAAGGCAACAATAGCAGCTAATTTACGCAACTAATCAGAAGCACATAATTTTTGTTGTGTTTGTTTTCACTGGAATCTTGAACTTGAAAACAGTTTGGGTGGTCTTTCCCCAAATTTGTTCCTCTTGTCTTTCCAAAATCTAGTGTTTCAGAGCAACTTCTATTTGTCTTATCAGTTACACACAAATGGAAGAAAAAACCCAAGCGGCTCAATCTGTTGACGTATGTTTAGAGACCACTCATGGAAGGCTGGCTCTCTGCATACAGCTCAGGAGGAAAAACTCTAACTGGATTCTCCAAAGGGGAAAAGTTCAAGAATGGAAACAAATCAAGATGAAGAAGACTAAGAAAATATGTTGTCAGTTTATTCAAACCCCCCCTGCCATACTGCAGACAAATAGCCCCAGTACCCCCATCATTACTTAATGCAGTTGTCTTTTTCCAGGTCATGGTAGTGCGTGTTCCAACCACCATCTGAAAATGAAGCACAACGCTGGCCAGAAACGGAACTCATACAGTTCCCAGGGGATGTGTTCGATAATGCCCGAGTGCCTTAGAAATTTAAGTCAAATTTTCAAAGTCCCAAAGCAACATTCAGGACCAGTTTCAGTGCTGAAGTCTCCTGCCTTTAAATACCCTTTTGCATCTGGCTTAGGCCAGCAAGTGCATTCAGCTATAGTCACACAAGCTGCATTTTTTACAGGAGAACCGTGCCTCTCCGCAGCAGATCATCCCAGGAGCAATGGAAACCAGGCCTAGCAACAGCAACGCAGCAAAAACCAATCATTTAACAAAAATGCTGCCATGGCCTGTCACTGCCGCTCCAGAGCCCTCCACGGGAGGTGAGCTGAGGACAGAGAGCGAGCAGCAATTATCGCGGCTCTGCCCGCTGCACGTAACAACTCCCTTCAGTGCTGTTTCAGGGCATTTCTTTCCCCTTCCCAGACCAACACACCCTTCATCATTTCAAACGGGGATAGATGGGGATTGGGGGGTTTGAGGGGTTTGGATGAATACCAGCAGCAAGGGCCATCCAAGTGATTTGAATTTCAAATCTGTGGAGGAGCTGGAGGGCAGCCCTTGGTGGGTGGTTGGTCATAACTGCCTGTGCAGCAAATAGTATGGTGTGTTCACTTCCTGCCTGCATCTGAGTAGCAGACAAGTCTTCTTTAGCAAAACAAATTACAGCACTCTGTGCCTTCACTGCAGTCCTTGAAAATTTCTGTGTGAAAAGAAGAAATGTTTTGCTTAGGAAAAAATTGTATGTAAATATCGTGTGAACGTGGAATAAGTATTTGTAAGGATTGTGTGGATCTGCACCACATAAAGCATGCTCAGAGACATACAACTTCCTAGCAGCTTTGCACAGCTCGGATGCCACAAGAAAGACACACACACACACTACGCCAGCGATGCTCTCACTAACCAGGTCCCTTGTGATAGGACTGAATCTCGACAGCCAAAAGCAATAGACCTCTCCAGTCGTTCTGAGATCATCGCCTAGCGGGCAGGGACCAGAGAACTCCCTTGTGCTTGGACAGTTCATGTCAGACATACCATCAAATAGTCAGCTCAGGATAAACACCCAGTCCCCTCAGTCCCACAGTCCTCCTAACACGCCCACAAAGTCATTAAGTGCCTATTTTCAAGCATCAGAATACCAGAAAATATGAAAATTTAAACCCCAACAAGATTATAGTGTTGACATCACATTGGCTTTGCTAATATTGCTTCATATTAAGTAAACTTTGAAGGTGGTAGTTATGGGAAAGCATTGCAGCTTTCCTTTCCAGCGTGGTGAAAAAGGCAGCTGAGGCCTTTTTAAACTGCGGGGATGAACCATCTGCTGTCTTTTAAAACACGCACCCAGGAGACAGCGATCCAGCGCCATGCTCACCTACAGAGCACTTCACACTCCACACGATGTGACGGCTCTGCTTCGCTGACTGAGCCCTGCGCCGCCTCCTCGATGGCCACGGCTGTTACAGCAGCTTTAACAACACAGGGCTCTGGAGGGAAAAACAGACTCTAACAAAATCCTTCTGTTTAATCACTCCAAAACACAGCACATATTTCAAAATAACTCAGTGACATAAAAGCAAACACGAGACGCAAAATCCTGCTGTTCTGAAAACAATTTTAGAGATGTTTTGTATCCAAAGAGACCCTTTTAAATGTTGTCAGACCTCCAGAATGTTCTTATTAGTCCTACTACCGCGAGACCTCGGAGTTCTGGTGAAGTGCTTTGACCTACCGTACAAAGACATGAAGACACAGGCCATCCCAAGGCGGTTTGCAATTAAAACAATCTAGGGATCCAGGCAAGCTGGCGGGCATTCAAGGTAACCATGATCATCCAGCCAAGCCATGCCTCAGTTTAATCGGTAGATTTTTGATGCGTATCAAACAACCACAGGGAGTATTATGGCAGTTTTGAAGGAACATGTGCACTTTGTGAATGTGCAAGAGAAGTTCCTCCCATAAGCATGAAGAAAAATGCAAATGTCAATCTAAGCAGCGTGGGATGGAGGTGGGCATCGTGGGCTGTCTGCGTTTGGCAATCAGCCTTTTGGTAGTGACAGTGAAACGGCCAATGGATGGGCTACAACAGGCCTCAGTAGCATCCTGTTGTAAGAAAAGCCAACGTGTTTATAGGTGATACAACAGAGAAAGGGACGTCAGGGAACTGGCATCAATAGAAGGGCAAGACAGAGAGTGGTGCAGGCACCAGAGGTCAGGGACATGCAAACAAAATGTGATACTATGAAAAAAAACTGCTGAGGGTGCTGAGGGTGACATGAGGGTGTCATGTCAGGTTTATAAATTCATAAATAGCTTGTTTTGTCTGAAAATTTAGTGTCCTGCTGTCATCAATATATTTTTCTTCCTTCCTACATCCAGCCAGCGTGGACAGACCATTGCTACCCAGCAAAAACTGCAGAGGAGACTGAACCGATTCATCGTCCAATCTGACCAGGTCTGAAGCCGACACAGAGTGGGAAGGTGGGGGGAGGAATTGAAGAGAGGTCTGACTGGAAGAGGACCCTTCCAGGAAGAAAGGGAGCATCACCCTTTGAGTCACGGCAAGGAGGAGGCTGGGAAGATAGCGGTGCATCACAAAGATAACCGCTCCACCCTCCTCCCTTTTCACACGCTGTTCTGATCTCGCTTGTAGTCTTGAGGACTAATTAACGCTGCACCAGCTCTGCTCATCCCAGAAGCCTGATGTTAATAGAAGATATCAAATGGATTGATGTTCTTCAAATGGAAAAGAGATGTTTTAGTGGCTTGAATTTTCATTGTGTGGGTGTAAAGAAAATATGCTTATTTTCTTTTTTACATACCGGGAAGCATATGGAAGCTGGATTAGATTTGTCCAAGCCTGCCAGTATTCTAAATTTATAGGAGCCAAATCCTTTGAGGAACATCATAAATATACATACACTCTCAAGTGCTAACGCTTGCACAGGGATCTTTAGATTAGTGGATTCATGTGCAAAAGCACATATGTACAACCACGTCTTTAGAGGCCTCACACATCTGGAAGCCAACGTGGGTTAACGCTTCTCTTCTCCTGTCAGCATTATTCAGGACAGCACCAGCTCAGGAGCTCCTTGCTCCACACGGTCACGGTTCCTCGGAGGACATCTCCTTCGAGATCTATCAGCACTGACTGTACCAAGTTCTTCACTTTACCAATACATCACCTGGGATATCATACATCACCTGAGATGCAACAAGAATATTTTCCAGGCTGTATTATCGATTAACGCCCAAACATTTCTCAGCTGAGTCTTTTTATCTGATGCTAAAATATAGCCCTAAGAAATACCAGCCACCTCCTCATCTGTCCTAGAACCAAGTAGTTTATCTCAGCAGTGCAAATTGATTACCTTTTCATTATAATTGTTTTGCTTTATTCAATGACTTCTCAATGCCAGCCAATCAACAACATCCCGATACAGTTCTTGGACAGAAACACTGGAAAGGCGTGCCTATTCCTATCCCATGACGGCTTAAAACATTTTTCCTCACTCATTAACACCAAGCGCCTGCGTATACTGACGTGCCGCAGGACACGAGGCTGAAAAAAGGTAGTGTCTGATCTGGGGAACTGCAGGAACTCCGGAGTCCCCTGAGAGCAGGCAGAGCAGCCTCCCTGGGGCAGGCAGCCCTTGCAGGGTCCCCGTGTGTGTCTCAGCGGGGGATCTGCAGGGTCTTGGCATGGCCGGAGGAGTTGAACCTGCCCGTACCTTCCCGCTGCGGTATCAGAAGGTGGCAGTGTTGGATCCAGCATCGCCTCCAGCCTCAGCTCCACCACCAGCAGCTGCCAGCACAAATGCAGCCTTAGTAATGACAAATGACACATCCGCCGCTCAATCAGTCATCATTCATGTCGTGACAAGTGGCTACAGTCAAAACCCTTAATACTGAATTAGTTGGTTTGTTTAAAAAAAAAATCAGTAACACAGTACTGGGGAGATGGGGACCCACGGGCACATCCCAACGCACACGGGCTAGCCAGAGTCACAGAATCCTAGAATGGTTTGGGTTGGAAGGGACCTTAAAGATCATCTAATCCAAGCGCCCTGCCGTGGGCAGGAACACCTTCCACCAGACTCTGCCATGAGCAGAGTCCTGTCCAACCTGCCCTTGCTGACAGTCACTGACGTGGGGCTCTGCTTCTCCGGGCTGAGGTTTTTCAGAATAAAGCAGATGAATTACAGGACATCAGCCCCAGACCATGCCCGACAGGACCACTTCAGCCCTTGGTCCCATCGCAGCAAACACGGCAGCAACTATTACAACTATTAGCTACCTAACTGCTTCAAGATGTGCATGAAGCCGATGTAGGCGTCTCTCTAGCCAGACGTCGTTGCAGGAGGTGAAGGGTGCGATGTCTTAGGCCACCAGGCTCAGGAACACCTTTTGAAAATGAGGTGCATGCTCCTAAGTCAATTAAGACTTCTAAGTGCAAATGGAGCTGTGTCTCAGCATCCCTAAAAACCTGAGCTGCAGTACAAGAGCAGAGACCTCACCATCTGGCAGAATCAGTCCCAAAATCAACCCTGGGTTCCGGGTTTGCAGAGAAGCACTAGTAGATTCCATTCTGCCATAGGACACCACGTCCAGGTGGTGAATTTCTGCTTCATGTCACATCTGAAAGACCAAATCACTGAGAACCAGCTTGTAAGCGCTTGCTCACCCACCCATATTTACCCCAGTGGAAATATCGGAGGAAGTATCTGCTACTCAGTGACAGCAAGAGGCAAACAGTCTGGCTCAGAAAGGAAACATAACACCAGCTGATTCAAAGCTTTTTAGCATATGAATGTGTAAATTTGCTGTGACAGGTGGGATGTTTCAACGCCTTTCAATAGAAAGCCAACTGCTACTCGGTTATCATTAGAAATTTCTCACTGAAGTGCCAATGACGGGTGCCCCATGCTGGGTAATGGAGCTCCGAATTAGTTTTTAAAAAGAGCGAGTGAGAGCAACTAAAACCAATAGCCCTGCTGGGTGATTTCCGGATCGGAGCACAACTAGCAAAATATTTGTTCATGCAAATGTTTCCTGCCATGAGCAGCTTAACGATTTCATGCAGGAAAAATAAACAACAAATAATGAAAAGCACATGAGGCAAATAGAAATGTTTGGAATCATCCTAATTTCAGAAATCTTCACTTTACGGAGCGAGCCAGAGAGCCCAGCAGCCCAGAACTGACCTCAGGCTGCAACAGAGCCAGGGCAGGAAGAGTCTTAGGAGGAGATTTCCAAGCCAGCTTAGCTCTTCTACCTCTTCGGTAGATATTTGAGGGTATTCAGTTATGCAGCAAGTCTTTAAAGCGGCAGCTGCTGGACGCTGAGCGTTGGTAGCAGAGCTCAGGTGATCTCTTCCTGTGGGGTCTGATCCACTCTCCCCCCACACCCAAACTGCACCCACATCAGCTCCTCTTCTGCCTCAGCAGAGACG
The DNA here is from genome assembly GCF_000710305.1 of Buceros rhinoceros silvestris. NCBI lineage: Eukaryota > Metazoa > Chordata > Aves > Bucerotiformes > Bucerotidae > Buceros > Buceros rhinoceros. Next base: position 39,587 of record NW_010406582.1, on the reverse strand, counting down.
AGGCAACTGGTTCTGTGGGGAGGGAAGCTCTGACTCTGCTGTCCACCACGGCGTCGGGACTCTGCTGGCCTTAGCAAGCTGGCTCTGCAAACCAGAGAGCAGCTACCAGAGCCCAGATGCAGACATGACCTCAGCATTTCCCAGGTGCTGCAAGGGAGCTCGTACACAGAGCAGTCCCGCCCCAGCGTAACCTCTGCCTGTGGGCCACTCCACTGCATGATTTCCAAGGATGAGTGGCAAGGGATGGGCCTCATGGAAAGTACCAGTAAGAAAGACAAGGGACTTGCTTCTTGTTGGTGGCTCCTGTCCAACAGCCAGCACACAGGAAAAGAGCCTGTATATTTTTACTCCCCTGGAATAATACAGAGAAAAGTTCCCATCTGCCTCCTCCAGCTCTGTTCCCCTTCCAAAATGAAAATCAACAGATCACCACCTGATTTTGCCCAGCCCCAGCAAGAGACAGAACAGTCCCAGAAGGTGTATCAGCAGCAGTTCGGGCCAGGATTTAAACTCTCAGTGGGTCACATACGTACCTCCTGCACCATCCCTCTGCACTTCAGTCCCCTCACCACTGCCTGCTTCCGTCAGGGTTTCACTTGTGCTTCAGTGGGTTTTTACTAAATAAACACAGAGGTGCTCAGCAACTACAGTAACAACATGAGACCACTGCAGCCATTCGTCCCGATGTGCGGAGACTTGCAACATCACAAGCTAGAAGAAGAGGGCTTTTTTTCCTACCTATATTCCAGGGACAGATGGGATTTTTCTCAAAGCTGGAAAAACACTCTTTGCTCTGACCCAGCTCGTGCTCACTGAACCGACTGTCGTGCTCCAGATACACTAAGTGCTACACTAAGTGAAACCAAACAAATCAACTCAGAAAGATTAACAACTCTAAAGCCAGAAGACATGGAGCCTTCCACGGTTTTCTCTCCAGGGTATCCAGGACATTTGTTGTGAACACAAGTACACTGCACGTGAATACGGCTTCTCGAGTTAAACCCAGGAGAGTCTCTGTTGCATAAAGTAGCACTTTGTTCCCTTATCTACCACAGACAAAATCTTGAGCTTCAATGCTTCAATCTGCAATACCGTGTTCCATTACAAATACATTGTGCAAATCAATCTACGTTCATCTGGAATTTTTTTCCCTAGTTTGGTTTCTGAGGTTGTGAGTGGGGCTTCAGGCAGCTGCTGCAATCAGTCTGTGAGTTAAATGTTGGTTTCATGGTGCATGATGACCTAAGAAAAAAAGAGACTGTAGAACACCAGGGGAAAATAGCAGAATGCTGTTTAATCATCTTACATTTCCTCTTTTTTTTTTGTCTGTCTAAAAAGGTTCCTTTTCTAAAGAGGGATTTAAAACTTCAGCCATTTTGCTGCAAGAGCCTTTGCTTTCAACCCACAAAAGACACCGTGGGGGGATTAATTTTGCTTAAGAAACAGCTCCAAAAGTTTCCTTTAAACAAGACACACTGTGTTTAGCTTTGAAGTTCAGATGTCAACGCCAGTTTGAATCTAAAGAGAGTTTTGAGGAGCACATTTGCACCTGGATTCTGCCTGTAGCAGAGGATTTACAGCAGTGGACCTTTAGCCACAAACCCCTGTGGGTGCCACGGCCCATAAGCAAAACCACAAGGAATATACACGAGCTACGACCCGCACCAGAGCTGCTCCTGGTGTTTACATGGCTCCCGATGCTGCATTTGCAGGCTGACGGCTCGGCACATGCAGGGGAGCACTGAGTGGTGTAGCCAGCGCTGCAGAGCCAAAGGACATCCCACAACCAGCACAGAGGGTGCTGCTGCATGTCCCCCCACCAAGGACATGCTCATCTGAAACGTATCAGGGCTTGGGCATGGCCTGCGCTCACATGGATGCAGCAGAGGTTATACTTTATACTGAGAAGCTTAGAGGGGCCTGGCAAGGTCTGTTCTTCTTGCTTGGTCCCACTCACCCGAAGACCTCCAAAATGCATCAGCTATCAAAAAACGTGACTTCAAAGCTGAAGAAAAAACAGAAAGCAAACATCTAAAAGCCCAAATGGAGGCAGAGAAGTACACCCAGAGCTCCAGGAAGTGTCACTTTACAATACACGGAGTCTGTGAAGGTGATGACATTAACACTCACAGCAGAATTTCACTCCCAGTGCTGCTAAGAAGCAGATGAGAAGCTCACAGCTCTGATCCAAGGTGTCTCTTGAAGTCTCCTGTATTTCTTTGCACTCCCCTGACAAGAGCTCTCTGAGGCTCTCCCATAACTCTGCGCATTGTGAAATCAGAGGTATTAGCTACGATACCCGCGGCAGGGTGCAAAGTAACTCCGAGCCCTCTTTCTTAGATCTTGGAAAACTACTTGACTCAGCTTTATTTCCTTACCACGAGTATAAAAAAAATAGGCACTGAGAGTTTACAAACCCTTTTCATGTGGAGAGGAGGAACGTGAGTTCCCTTTAATCTTTCTTAGCTTGTGTGTTTTAACAGCATGGCTAAAGAGTGCAGCTGATTTGAATTTTGCAAGGGACATGCAGAGACCACCGAAGTCAAAGAAGGCCTCTCCTTGTGATGAGACAGCGGCTGCAGGAGCCAGGGCAGAGGTGACGGCGGGGAACACAGATCTAGAAAGAGACGTTGTGCCAAGATCATCACATGAGCAGGGTGATCCCCTCTGCAGACTGAAGCCCACACTCAGTGCTTTTTTTTTACTGTTATTCTGAATACGCTGTGAGCCTCCTTGCAAGAACTACTTGCACCATGAGCAGTGCTCGAAATACAGCGGAGCGCACACCGCTGTGCCGTCAAACACACACCTTGGGCGTGTGGTAGAGCATGATGCGAAGAGCCTCCCGCCTTCACCTACCTGACTATGGGGCTCCAACCTTTGAGCACCAGAGGCAAGCTGTCGGTGTTCAGGAGGGTTTTATCGAGCAGTATTGATTTGAATTTCACCACGTTACAGTTCCCCACATTCGGGTTGAAAAATTGGCAATACTTGCAAGAAAAGTATCAAATAAGGCGAGGGGAACGAGCAATGTCTCATGTGAAGTCTGCCAAGTAACGCGAGATGGAGATGGTGAGAAGTTTTCCAGCTGCAGATCCTTCCAGGAGGAAATTTGGTTTCCTTGAATCCCAAATGTTTGCAGAAATGTGTCAGTTTCAGTGACACCGTGTTTGGAAAAATGCTGGAGATTAGGTGGAGAATGAACACTCAGACTTCCCTCGAGTGGAACTCTTCTGGTTTGAAATGTGCTTTTTCGATCCTTTTAATCTTATATTACACAGTACAAAACAGAAAAATCAATTTCAGACCAAAATTATATTAAACCAAAAAGTTTCTGTTGTCTTAAAATAATTCTTCCCCACAAAAGCTCATGCCACAAGAATCCAAAACTGTGTTACGTCCTTACTTTGGAACAGAACGTGGTGTGAAATCACAGTAAACTCCGGTGAAATGCAACCCTCTGTTCCAGCACAGCTTCGTGGCTTCTGGTGAAAGTCACAACTGGAGTAAAATGTACAGTGCAGAACAGGCCATCTGGTCTGAAACACGTACAAGACTCTAGATTCATGGATATGGTATCTGTGAGAATGCTAGAGAGTTAATTGCAGAAGATACTCTAAAACTAGAGCTAGCAACAGTGTTAAGACCCAAGAGGTCTGAAAGGATCTTGAGACATTCCTGCCCCAGTTCTGCTCCTCACGCTCTGTTGGCTCCGACCTGGCAGAACTGGTGAGCATCAGCCGTGCCTGCAAACAAATGGCTGTGTCCTTGCAATTACCCGGTGACCCCCAGATTTCACAGCCAGGAGGGACTGTACAGACTCATCGCCTGTGTAACACAGTACCACCCTTCATTCTCTTAACACTCGTGTCCCATTACCCAGGTTGCCAAGTCTTGTGAATTTTTGGCAAGTATATTTTGGCCAGGGTAAGAGCTGCTCTCCCATCACACGAGAACCTCCAACTTTCTCAGAAATTTTAGCCAAGCTAAGGGAAACTTCAGCCAACCTTTCTGACATGCTGTTTATCCTAGTGTCTCCTTCCCAGGATCGAAGCAATTGCAATGTTCCCAAAAGCAGGCAATGTGCTCCTCACTTCCATCAGTAACCCAATACCAGTTTGACAAGGGAGGAGGGGGAATGGAGATGGAGAAAGATCAGCAGATAAATAGGATCAGATTTCCAGCACAGGGAGTAGCTCCTCTGGACTCCCCCTCCACCCCCAGCTCCCTGTTTCCTTCCCTCCATCCTGGCTGGTTTGAAAGAATAAGAAGGGAACTGGGCTGCAGCTGCATATCCCTCTGTTGACCTGGAGGGAGAGCGAGAGAGAGATTCTTCCTGCTCCTGTAGCCCAAGACCATCCCAGATTGAGCAGAGCTGATGCTACTGGGGCAGGGTGGATGGTGGGTGGTGATGAAGTCTACAGTGGAAATAGGAATATGCAGAACTGACGGGAATGGAGAAAGCAGAGAGAACACAACTCACTTTAAGGAAGAGTCATCAGACGGGCCAATTTGGGGATAAAAAGTACCCGCCTATACAGACCAAATAACAGCATGTCCTCCCTGGCTCAGCCTCAGCTCCCACCCTGAACGTGAACCTGGGAGACCAGGGGTTAGATGGCTGAACACAAACGGGAAGACCTTTTCTTCCAGGTGTTTCAGGGCTGATGAAGCACTCTGCAGGTAACTGAAAAACAACATGGGGCTTCTTAATCTGAACTGCCAGTATGTAAAAGAGATGGATGAAAAATCAGGATGGCAAGTCGTACAAAGCAGCCAAGAAGCTGAAGTGCCTTTAGGTTTTGGAGGGTGAGCAAGACTTAATGAAATAACGGCAGCAACCGAGCTGAAATGTCTATCATAGCTAATCACATCCGTTCTTCTTCCCTAATAATTCACAGATGAATAGAAGGCTCTGTAGAAGGACTGGATAAGCAAGTATTTTGTGCAGTGCCCACTTTTAACAACTGCCTGGGAGTGATTATTTATGTGCGAGTGCCAAAGAATTTGACATGACTGATTAGAAAGTAAAACCAAATTCTGCTCTTAAGGAAATCACCAGACATGTGAAGGAATGTATATTGGATGTCAATGGGGAAAGTGCACACTGATGTTATTTCTTCACAGGCACTGACCTTTGACACTTGGTCCTTCAAGAAATGCTCAAGGTAGGAAAATGGGATGGGGGGATCAACTGAAATCATAAATGATCAACTAACAAAGGAGTGGAAACGTCCATGTTCTGCTATCCAGGCTCTTTTATGTTTGTTGGAAGAATCCTCCCCTACCAAGCCCAGCTTCTACTTATTTGGTGATCCTGATATTCATCCAAGGCCTGGTTTAGCTATCAAGAAATAAGCTTCAAATTATCCCTTTTTAAGTGGTTTGTTTTCTTTTTTCTCCCAGTAGCTTTCATGGCATTTTCACTTCCTTCAGCTTTTCAGATTTCAAACTTAAACAAGCGTGAAATCTTTGCTCTGCTGGAGCCAATGGCAAAATTCCCACTTCTTTGGATCATCCCATAATTTCATGCTATATATTTTGCCCAAGCTTTACTGCAATCAAAGCTTCTTTGTTGCTCCAGTTAACAGTAGACTGTTTCCAGATTCTGGCATTCCTAATATGAAGATAAAGAGCTACAAAATTGGAGTCACAGTGGAAAGGAAGGTACCACTTGAGCAGCGGCAGTCTCTTTGACTGGAGGATTAAGAGAAAGAAAAGTGATATAGGTGCAAGAGTGGATCATTTCCAGCTCTACTACACCAACTCAGGTGCACACCACCCATACTGCAGACCGCTCAGAAAGATCCCAGCCAAAAAGAACTGCCGTCAGCTCACTCTGTGGATGCAGACATGTCTGTGCTGACCCCCTAGATTAGGATAAAAGTTGAAAGAGAGGAAAAATGGCATCGAATGTTTTGAAAAATATAAAATAATAATTCACAGAAATACTCTCCACTTGGTGACATCGCCTCTAAAATGGTGAAGTAGCAAAAGGGCAGGTGGGGAAAGCTGGACGCTGAGGAACACAGCATTTTGCTCAGACTGCAGGACAGCGGCAAGGTGAGGATGTCTCACAACAGCTCAGTGTCTCACACTGATTTGCCTTCACGTGGAGCCTTTTCAGTTAGTTACTCAGAGAAAGTCTAGTCTCACCACTTCTGCGTACAGAACCACAATCCCGCTGCTGTGTAACTAAAATTAGTCCCTTTGTTCTGAGAAATGGAAAAGGTCAATTTAAAGACTCCAGGAAAGTATCAAAGCATTTATATAAAGCATCATATCAACAATGTTTTCTCATCTACAGATAATATACTAGTTCATCATCATCATCATGGCTTGGCTTCAGGAACGAAGATTTGGGAAAATATACTAGTTAAACTGAAAGTTAATGACTTTATACTGTGTGTGTTTGCTGCATCATTAGTTAAAAACTCAACAGTTATTAGCAAGTAGCATAACGAAAAAAGAAAAGAAAAGGGGCTGTGCAGTATTTAGTCCAGCTGCTGGTTAAAGCCAAGTCTGCTCCTCTTATCCCCGCTCCATGCAAATGCGGGTTAGGAAGAACTCTTTAATTCAGGAAGATTTAGACTACCAAATGACACTGAGGGGGATAAATAGGATTTCTGCCTTCATTTTCTGAGGCGTATTTTAGCAGGGACTGTAGCCCTCATGTGCCATGGGCTAGCAGGAACACGGGCTCCAGAAGCACACCCACAGGACAGAGAAGCACGGGTCACACGGAAACCGTCAACACTGCTCTTTCTGCCTAGAATTTTAAGCATTCGGTTGGGAAGTTGGAAGATGCTCTTAGAGGGGCTGTTTAGATGTCTAGGGCTGTAAAGCAGCAGGTTTTGAGAGGGAATTTCCCAGTATTTAAGGAGTAAAATGCACCAAGGGATGAGAGGGTGAAGAATGTGTATTACCCACTCCAAAACCAGCAGATACGCCCTTGAGCTAGAGAAAATTGGTCAAAGCCTGTGACTGAGAGCCACAGCCCGAGTCCCAGTTTGCACATGGGGCAGCAGAGTCGTGGCAAAGCAGTGAGTAAGTCCTGTGAGAACCCAACATCACCTGAACTATGTAGGTCATGTCTAGACACAACTGCTTACATTCCACAAAATCAAACAATTCTTCATAGGAAGTTGTCTAAATAAGAGACCCAGTCCCGGAACCTGAGTTAGATAAAATAATCACAGACTCCAGAAGGCACCTCTGGACTTCAGTCAGAATAAGGCACAGTCCAACAGCAGAAGGCTGGCAGGGTCCGGTCCAGTAGGGTTTCAACTACTTGTTTAAAGTCAAGCATATTCTCATGACCAAAGTACATTTTAATAAATATATTCCCTTAATGTCCGATAAGGCTCATGGTAATCTATTTAAGCACTATTTTCTAGAAGATTCCTTTAAGCTGAATTACACGTGGAAAGTTACATTAATATGTCTTCACATAAACTGGAAGTTTATTGTTTTATTATTATAGAAAAACCGTAAAAAGATTTGTCTGAAGCTATTGGCTATTGTGCCACACATCTGGTGGAATGTTAGTTATTACAATAACTCCTTCAGCGCGCTCAAATGAAGCTCTAGGCTAAAAATAAATATAGTAATACGAAAGCATTATTAAATAATACGATACAGTAATAATACGATACAGTAATACGATAATACAGTAAAAAGATTTTGTGGAATCATACAGAAACACTGCGCCAAATCCAGCTGTCAAGGGGAAAAATTCTGGCTGAGTTTTAAAAGTCACATTAAGTCAGGCAGGAAAAAAGGTCAGAAACCTCCTGACCAAGCCGGGGTGCTGGTGTAGCAGACTGGCAAGAGGAGCAATGCTGGCGCCAGCCGCAGAAGGATCCTTGGCTAGGCAGGGGTTGACACTGCTGTTTCGATTCCCAGCGCTAATTAAAGGCTTCCCAGAAATATTGTCAAAGTTTAATTTTGTGCTGGTCACAGATCAGGTCCGGGGACAGCAGGAGCAAGAAGCGGAGACAGTAAAGACCCGGCAGGAATCAAAGGAGGTGAAGATGAGCAGGAGCAGCTGAGAACTGGGAAGCATCAGGAGACTGTGAGTAAAGAGAGGCTGCGCGGAGGCGATGAGCTTCTGAGGAGGGAAGCGGCGCTGAGGCTGCTCAGCAAAACAGGCACAGTTCAGCCCAAATTCTGGGGTGGGAGATGGATATAGAGGGCTTGAGGGAAAGGATCACAAAATCTGGCTGACAGTGTGGTTTCCCTGGGGAAGATGAAAGGGGTAAGAAAGACTGGGAGAGGCCAGTGAGATTTGTGTAGGTGGAGGGGCTGCGAGCATAGACAAGGAAAGGCACTGTGGAGGAAAGGATGGGCGCTAAAGGATGGGGAGACGACCGCAAAGAATCAGAGGTGTTTCAGGAAGGCTGGAGTGTGAGCACAAGGAGGACATTCCTGTCCCGTTTGCTCTTTCCTTCCATCCTCTGGTTCTCTCCCCGCACCACCCCTCCGACATAGCAGCAGCTCTTCCCACTGCCCAGGAAGCACAGCCAGGGGCACTGACACAGATTTAAGTCTGCAACAGCTGATCCTCATCTCCTCAAGCAAAAGCAAAGTATGCAGCCTGTCATCCCTCTGTCTGCTGCCTTAATCTCCTGTAACCTCTGCTGGATGCAACATCCACTTCCTGGTGGAAAAGAAACATAGACAGGACCGTACCAGTTGCCTCAAAAAAGGTGCCGTAACTGGAAGCAGTCTCGAGTGCTTTTACTTCTGCAAGTGGACCAGACTGCTTCCAGCAACCCATGTCTATGTTTATATTTATTGCTCTCCTGATCCAGAGCATATCTACCACGAGAGCCAATGGAGCAATATGTCTTCTCCTATCAGCACTGGCTGCTGCACTCTGGGTCCTGTGGCAGAGCGGTGCCGTGTTGCTACGCAGCTTTCCTCGCCCTCATCTGAACCAACCGTGCTGTTAGATCCAACCCCAACTTTGCCTTTTCTGAGAAACGGATGTCTGTATGATATATTTGGGGTTATGGCAGGGAATGAACCAAAAATAGTTCACAGAGACAAAATTCTTCACATACATTAATCTTGTTGCTTTATCTAAACCTTCAAGCTCGCTTGTCTCACATACCTGAACATCCATCTGCCCCAGACATTTGATTTTTCATGCCAGTGGCATATCGCATCTGTGTCTAATAATGTTCCTGATAATTGTTGTTAAGAAAGAGACCTCTTTTTTTCTGAATCTAGCACAGTAATATTGTCTTCTCAAAATACCACATACTAATTTAATTAATAATGATATTAGGTAGAGGAAATAAAATCGATAGCCGTATTCTGGAAATTGTTGAATAAGCAACTAATCAGCTAAGAAGTGCACTTTAGAAATGTGTTCTGTCTAGTCTAGACTTATCTCTCAAAAAAAAAAAAATCAGGAAAAGTGGTTAGGGATAAATAATCTAACCAGAAACATCTGCCTTTAATATTCCATTTTGACGTCAGTGAATCTTTATTGGCCTCCCAAAATAGCCCAAGGTTTTGTGAAACAAGCAGCAAACAAAACATACTGCTGTCCATTTTTCAGAAGACTTTTCCACTGATGATAAAAGTAGAAATCATCACTACTTCATTTTTTACTGCACTCGCTGCAGAACTCAGGCCAGTGCATGACCTCCAGGGTTATATTCACATAATCTGAACGTTGCTTGCAACTTCCAATAAACCTACGCACAGCCTTTACAAGGTAAGTATAACTTTTGCTTTGGCTGTTTAGTTGCACCCAGTGTAGCACTGGCAGCCTCGAGCACCTCTACCGACGGGCCGCTCTCTAGATGACCCAGAAGCCAGAATCCACCGCAACTGGAGATACAGCCTTGTAAAGCGGGGTGTTTTGGTGAAGAAAGAAGCAAAATCCAGCAATGCTGCTGCTGTGAAGTTCGCACGGAGCAAACACGTTAGGCAGTGCAGCGGCCCTGGCAGCAATTTTGCTTAACCGACCGGGTCTTTGGAACAAATTGCACAGGGCAAAACCTGATCCAAAGCCTTGCTACCGCTCGAGTCCAGCAAAGCTTCCCACCAGCCGAAGAAGACTCTCACATCACGCAGCTGGGGCTCCCAGCTGGCTCCAGAACAGGCTGGCGCAATCTGTCAGTACGTACTCGAGACAGAAAAGCCACAGGCAGGCCAAAGACTCTGTGGTTGTGCAGATGCAGCCAGTCCCAGCCCCTGTGCAAGCTGCATACCACTCCTGTGACTAACGGTCTGGAGCTGGGGCAGAAGAGGAGGGCTACACGGTCAGTCCTTCGGGATTTCTCTAACACCTCTGCGAAAGAACGTGTTTGTACACCAGTTGGGACGAATTCCACACAGCGGTAAGACCCGCCCCGTGCCAGGGACATGTAAAGCTCCTAACACCTCAGGCAGACAGAACGAAGCCACTCTGATCGTGCTTTTCACTTCTGCATAAACACTGCATTTTGAAAACTTCTTCACATCATTTTGAGCACATCTCTAATGGATTCAGAAAATCCCCCCTCCCCTACACACAGAGCAGGGAGCAGAACAAATTTTTGCAAGCCACAACACAAAGTTTAATGACATTCCAAGCCTGGTGCACATCTAGGAGTGATGATGTGGCAACAACAACCCTGCAACAACTGGAAGTGATGTGAAGAAATGCAACTGCTCTCTTGACAAAACCCCTTTGATGCACTTCCCCCTGGACAGACATGTGATGTTGTTGTTCTCCTTGGGAATTATGAAACGACTTTCTAAAACTTAACTTTTCTGTAAACATGGAAAGCGTATCTCCAACATCACGCAAAGGAAGACCCACTTGAAAATATGTCTTTTCATAACTCTTTCACTCTGCAAATACTAATAAATGTGGGAGGTCTAACATGGCTTGGATGCCAGACACAGGTATTTAGAATCAGTGCTGGCCCAGAAGAAAAGGCTCTACTAGAGACCCAAGACCTTCTCTAACAAGTCTTCATCATTTCTGCTGAGTCTGTTTGTCTCAAAGCAAAGCTCCCTCCCCGACCTTCTCAACATATTCGTGATGTACTGGCCTCAGGAACACAATGGTGGGTGCTAGAGGTTTGTTTGCCCAGTGGTTCCCATATTCAGAACTAAACGGTGCTGTCAGGTGGAGCAGCAGGGAGTGGCAATAGGAAAGGGAAGACAAGCACTAAAAGCGACCCTGTGAACCTCACACTGGCCCGTGAGGACACAGAGTCACCAGCACGTCTCCCTGCGAGCTCTGCGTGTGTTCAGACTTAACTGAGAAATGGGTAAGAGTTAAAAATCCTAGTTTCTGCAAAGAGCCTGGGATTCCTGCTCAGCAGACCTTGTGTGTGGGTAACGGGGACAATCTGTTGTGCCAGCCCTGAACTGACCATCCTCACCAAATACAGTTAGCGTGAACTACAAAAAGAGTTGCTGTGCCACTGGGAAGATCCCTTGTCCCAGACCGCTGGGTTCCCCGCACTCCTTGGGCCGCCTGGAGCCTTGCTCTACCTTCTCCTCAGCTCTCCCCTTTGCGTTTTGAGCAGTGCCAGCCCTGGCCGCCCATTGATACAAAGTCCTTGGGCAAGAAATTACATGGATGACGTTTCTTCCTTGCAATCTAATTTATCTGTTATTTACTGCACCCTATCTAGTGCCTTCTCGATGAAAACCACACCATAAATACAGGCTAGATCTGCCAGCAAGCCTCCTGCTACTTTAATAACCCATCAGTACCCATTACATATAGCATAACACATAATGAAATCCAATAGCACATTACAATAATTGGCAACTGTGCACACCCTTATCGTTCACCTTCTTATACTGGAAACCTTCCCATTTCACACTTGCTGAGGCCAGCGCTTCCCTTCCCTGAACTGGAGTTTTATTGTCTTGTCCAGAAAGAAAAAGATATTCCCCTAACGAGTCAGTTACGTGACTGTTAAAGCTTGCAAGGCCTATGAATCTCCTTTATCTCGCTTAGACTTTATCTCCTTCAGTCTTTCCTAAAGAAAAGCATAATAGTCATTGCCTTTCAGATGACCTAGCGGGTGGAGCCAGGAGCACATCGCTTATTTTATGTACTTGGAGACTACAGGGCCCCCGCACCTCCGGTTGGGAGTGCACCCCCTTCCCCAATTCATTAAGAGTTAATTCCACATTTCAACTCTTCCTACTGAGGACAAACATTTATAATAATTCTACAGACAAACAGTTGAGTCAGACAATCCAAATCCTCTGCTTTGGAGTTTCTTCTTTCCTGTGGAATATTGCAAATCTTTTCTATCATTCAGACATTACCTGGGTTATGGTCGTCTTGATTTTTTTTTTTATTTTCAGTTCTTTCCAAGGAAATGATGATCCTTTTGAACTGATAGTCTGTTTAGGTTTTGCTCATTGCTGAGTATCCTGTGCGAGAGTTCAAATAGCCAAGTTCCCACAAAAGCCACGGGGAGCGACAGCGCGAATCAGGACACCAGTGTGCAGATTGCACCACGGAGAACAGAACTTAGCCCTCCAAGTTCCATTCGATTTTTCAGATAAGCAGAGGCTGTAAGACGGTGATAGGGTGTGACTAAAGAAACTTTAAACTCTATATGAAAAAGCAGAACAAGTGCCCAAGAATAATTTGTGAAAATTAAGATGATTCCTTGAAGTTCCGCGCAAAGGTCTGGGATGATACAAGGATCAAAGAACAAAAGGCTAAAGCAGTGAGAAGTAATTTTAGCTACACTCATGTGCCCTTTTATCCTTGAAAAAAAGAGCATCTGCAATTATCAGCACTGTGGGACAGGTATAGAGGAAAACACATTTGATGTATAACTAGTACTGATAACAAATCAGTTTACGGACACTGGGGTTGATTTGCTGTAACTGGTCAAAAACTCATGAATTCAAAAAAGCTTCTTCTGTTTAAAGACTCTGATCAGCTACTCTAGTTGTCCAACCGTCTTTAAATCATAAGTGTGTGTGTATATTCCTATAAACACACACTGTAATTAGAAACAAGTTGGCATGCTGTTTTTTCCTCTTAAATTTCAAAAGAAGGTGGATATGATTTTGTTTTCATTTAAACAGGTCTAAAATCCACAACATAATTTACTTGATTTACTTGGTGTAGCTGCCTGTAGCTACAGCAGGACATTTTCAGGTGCACACACCTATGAGCAGCTCCCAAGGTGATATGATGATAGCAGCTTCTTTCAGGTTCCCAGGAGACACATCATGACAGTCTGGCAGAACCATCAGCGGAACAGCTGAGGGGAAAGCTCACAGGGGGGCAAGTTGTTAGGGAAGAGAAGAGGAGAAAGGGAGGGGGGAAGAACTTGTCTGTAAACTCAGACCAGGAACTTTATAAATTAAGTTCTCGGTGTTCTAACCCCGTGTTGGGCTCTGCCTGCCTCTCCACCCCAAGACCCGGAGCATAGCTCCCGGCATTTCTGTCGTGACACTGACAAGCTTGTATGGAGAGATCTCAATGAGAGCTCCAGTCTCGATGGATTTTCTGTCTTCTAGCCACCATCACGGCAGTGCTGCATTGTGCCAGGACTCTATCACTTCAGCAAAGCATACTCCCGCCTTTCCTGGTGGGGGAAAAAGCTTGAAAACAAAACAAAACAAAATCAGAAGGAAACTAGACGGTGAGCAGAAGCACGAGGGCAGTAGCCATAGCTTTATCGTCACAGTCCTCTGCTCTACAGTCACACCACAACCTAACCCGTGCGCCATCCCCTCTGTACCCAAGGATCCAGCAGAAGAAAGAAGGTGCTGCACAAACAGGACGGGCATCATGTGAGACAAAAACAATTTCAGTCTAAGAATTAACTCTTTTCTTCTCCCTTTTGTTGACTTTTTTTTAGATTTTTTTTTTTTTTTTAGATTATGCACTTCTTTTCTGAGATGAACGCAGGCACCTAAGGCCTCTTTTCACTCAGGCTGTCTAGAAGTTCTTCTAACAAAAATATACACTACATATTAAATTTATTGGAGCAAATACCGAGGCAAATGTTTATACTTCCCCAGCACTGTTGTGAATAATTCTTGAAATATGCTTATTCTGCGTGAGCAGCCAAGCGCAGGACTCTGATGCAATGTTGCTGAGAGCTTACAAACTGGTGTGGATTTTGCGTTAGCAGTGACCGACAGCTTCATACCACCGTTTGGAACAGGAGAAGCCGAGCCTCTGTATCAGTTTTCTACTGTGGTTAAATAATGTCCATTTTACACCATCATTTAGACTTAATGAGAGAAGAAATAACAGTCAGAACTCCAAACCGAAAGATCGCAGGCTGGGTAGGACACTCATGGTCAGAATTTTGGTATGTGCTATTCCAGGAATAAATAAGCATTTTTTTTAGTAATGTTAAATCTTTAATTAGAACATCTAGGAATTTAAAACCACAAGGCTTAAAAGCTGGGCTTTGAAAACTTGGAGAAACTGAATCTTCTAAACCGTTGGCTGGCACCACAGGTAACCCTTTCTTTCTTTCTTTCTTTCTTTCTTTCCCTTTTTTGTCTTTTCCTTGAACTAGGTAGTACCTTCCATCATTACACTAAAGAATTTCTCACTGAGTCATCTCAAGCATAACACTGACGAGACACGGTTAACCTGTACTCTGTCTGCCGCGGAGCAGAGGAATAAAAGCTTTCTGGTATGTAAGTTCAAAGAAACGGACCTTTTACCAGATTTGAACAGTTGTCTTGGGAATGCAGATTTATGAAAATTGATACCCTGTCTTTGTCTCCCGGAACAATGTGCCTTTCTTCCCCACATTTGCCCCCTGTCTATTCTACCACGCCAGAACTTCTTCAGAAAACTTTTTTTAATTAATAGAGGATAGCCTTGCAGCCACAAGGTTATAAGATGTCTCTGACAACCCTCTCTCTGGATACAGTCAAAGAGGAAGATATTTAGACTCCACATTCAATTTAAAGCAGAGGTCAGAGTTCAAAAGTGTAGTTTGCCCTTGTCATGTTCTATTTGGAATTCAAATAGTCCGAAAAACAAAAGGCAAAACAACACATTCCCATCACTGGCATTCTCCAGTCTGCTCCAAAACAGGCATAAGGGTAAAATAAAGGACATTTCTCATGGTATTTAGTGAGATATACTATATATAAGCTCTGCATTCCAAAATACACCAAATAATTGGACTAAAAGACTGTCAGTAAATACAGCTACTGACTATGATTGTCTTTGAAACTATTCTCGCTGGGGATAAACTTAAATAACTTTATTTTTATTCTTCCTTAAACTACCTTTATAGAAACAAAGTAACTTCAAATCAGAATATAGGGAAGATAGATAGATTTTTAAATTCCCTTATACTAACTGCTGCTGTATGAGAATTTTTCTTGCCGTTGCCATTTACTCGCTTTGATTATTCTCTGGGAGGAAATAATAACAACTTCACTGATTGCTGCCATTTTTCCTGAAATAAAACAGCGAAAATGAGAAAAGCAGCAGATTATATTCATTACCAAAATGTGAAATGTTTTAGGATGATAGATTTTTTCCAAATATTTGATCATTCAGTTTTGCTTAAAATAATAGTGCTTTTGGGAAGCATTCCAAAACCAGTTTCCTCCTTATGAGGAAAGTACTGGCTGTATCCCACCTTTGTCTCTGAATAAGGTCAGGAAAAAAAAAAAAAAACAGATGAGTTACAGAATGCAGCAGCAGCTACAGAAGCCAAAAAAGCAGCTGAGATAATACCAAATAGACAAACCTCACTCCTTTTTAAGTATTCTTACCACATGGAAGCTCATATTTACACAAGTGCAAGACTCCTCCGCCCATAAATATTTTTCTGTAAAAATATAAGGACCACATAGAAGCTGCAAGGACTTATCATTCACTCATTGTTCTCCACGTAGTTATGTACCTTCAGATCTATTTGTAGTTACACTCTTGCTCAGAGCTCCTGTGGTAACATTTATTTTTTTAAACCATGTCAACTTCTGCTAAACATTTTCCTAAATTCCACAATTCTACTCATAGAAGCTCCTTGTAACCTCTCCTGTCTCACAGTGTGAAGTCTAAAGTCTCAATCGCGTTCCAGGCTGTGTTTTTGCTCATTCCCACATCTGTCTCAAGCCTACACTTGCACCCACCACCTCGCCACTTGACTGCCTTGCGAAGAGCTAACCATGTATGTGCAGATCTCATGCACTCTCCAGTTCTGCCTCAGCACACAGTCCGCTCCAGTATTACTGGTCTGAGTAAGACATGCAACCATAAGGGCTGTCCAGGTACCTAGTGAGAAAGACAGTGTGGAGAGGTAACACTTTTCACTGAGCTGATGTCTTCCAAACAGGTAACCAACGAGGAAGACAACACCGGGTTATCTGGTATTATTTCTTCTGTCTCAGGGGGGTCAATGCTAGAATGAGCGTGAAGAATGCATAGACTCAACCTAGTTAATCCCAACCGTCACCTAGCAGCAAGTGGCTCAGCTGGGAATATATCCAACGTCCCAGACTTATTTTTTTAGGGTCACTGGTCCCTACTCTAAGTAGAATATTTGCCTGGTCAGAACATTTTGAGCAGCAAAAGATTCTTTTCGCAACATGGAGGCTGTGGATGGACATGGCCATGCACCAAGTATCCTTGAACACAAAAAGAACCAGAAAAATGGTCTTTTTTGTTTTCCTCTCTATTTATCTTCATTAGATGTTTAATCATAGCTGGTCTTCAGGACTGATCTCAGTTTGCTTCCCTGGTAGGGTGGCTTCACTCCAGCAGAAGGTTTGACTGCAGACAAGTACAGGGCTAGCACTGGTACGCAGCTAGGCTATGTGATACGAAGACACGGAAGAGTGGACGTTGATGTGTGCCAGCTCTCCGAGCCTACCCACAGATCCAGGGCATGTCTGTACTGAAATTCTCACCACCCTGCCTTCGACACTGCTGCGACCCATAGAAATTACACGAACTGTCTGAGGTTCATTACCTATGAAATCATGTCTTTGGTATCTGTAAAGAGATACCCAAAGGTATGAATTAAACAGGAGACACGCTAGTAATCTTGTCAGCTAATTGTGAATATTCCTTCATACCTAATCATCTTCCTATCTTTCCTAGATTCATTTAAAACAACTTTAAAATGCAAATATTATTCACAATACACAGCACTTTCCAGGACTGATTTGTGGTTCAGCGGTTAGAAAATGACAAAATGTAAAAAATTTTGGCTCTGCAAGACTATCCGTGACCTCTGTCTGACAACATACTCCAGTGCGTAAACTGCAGGTCACTTCAGACACTTACAGACCTTGTCACCTTCATTTTCCAGTGCTGTATTACTGAGCCCCTCCTCAAAAAAAGAAAAAAAAAAATCACAACATATATAGTGTGATATGCTGCTGGCTTACGCTGAAAAAAATTCTACTGACAAAAAGTCAGCCTCTCTCCAGAACAATCTGTGAGATGAGCAATGATTTAGGGGGCAAATACAAGATTTTAACATAAAGAGCCCTGACGAGTGCTTGTTGCTTCTCTGTTGTAATCGGATTCCAGGCAGTGATTCTGCTCAGAGGCATGTTGTTCCCTTAGTGTCAGGAAGACGGATGAAAACCTGAAGTTCATCACAACAGACAGACAAGACCGGAGAAAAATGTCACTTTCCAGACATCAAAGAATCAATAAGCAGCAGTTACATTTTCAATTCCGAGCGATAAAAGACCAACAGCATTTCAGTGTTCGTTTCCCTTTTTGTAGCGTACTTCTGAGGCGGGGCTGCTTGGTGGGTTGGGGTGGTTTTGTGCCAGGCAAAGCAAGTTGGAGATATTTTCTCACAGCACAAGCTATCGTTCTCAATCTGTTTTGCCTTTCTAGGGTCTGCGTACACAAATTCCACAGCAACGTCTAATGATAAGATCAGACAGCAGTAGCAGAGACATGTTTAAATCATATTTACAATACGTCCCCTCTGGGCCAACCAAAGAGCAATCTTTCTTAGAACAATACATATTGGCAAATTTTTTTGCTCCATTTAGAGATAATTTTAGCTCTTCAGTGTCATGCAAATACGCAGGGCTTTACTCAGATAAAACTGCTATCAAGGCGTTTGGCCCTCCGCCAGGAAAAGAGCAAACAAGTCTCCTAAGCAGAGTTCGGCTTGAGAAAGGCTTCAGGATTTACTCTGCTGGGCATGAAAAGGTGTGGTTTTAAATGACAAAGAAAACGCGTTTTTAAAAGGAAACTAACTATCATTAGTTTCTGAAGTCTGAATTTACTTTAGACTCGCCAAAATTTACATACATTTACATGTAAAATGAAGCATTATTCAGCTCCCCTGTCTGGCAGCTCCACAGGGAGCCAGGACCCTCCGCTGGCCCCTCCCCACCCCCAGGGACCTTCCTCTCCCATCTTCCCCTGGGTGGGGTGGGGAAGTCAGTGGGCTGGCCCAGATGGACCCTGATTCTTCTAGGTGGTGTGGCCAGGGGAAGGGCAACTACCCAACTCTCTCCCCTCTCCTTAAGGAAGGGTTTGGTTCATAGGAGGAGGAATCTACATACTCCTGCTAACCCTCAACTACCAACATGAAGTACTTCTGGACACCAAACACCAAGTTCTGTGCTCCAAGATAGAGCAGAATCAGAGATATTAATGGTATTGCAAACCTGCAACTGGAGATGGGTCTGGACAAAGAGGCCATCTGCCACTACGTTAGACAGGCTTAGCGTAATCGTCTCATAAATGCTGCTGCTTGCCGGAAGGCGCTGATGACCAAGGTTAGGAAACTCTTCTGCCTCAGAAATACACCATATCCCTGCCAGCTGGTGGGTTTCCTCTCCTGAACAGCAAGTGACACTTGGCACTGTCACGGGAAGGATGTTGGACAACATGGTCCATAAGGCCAAGAAAGAAATCGGTGCAGCAAAAAGTTTGAAACGAAGAAGGGGAAAACCTGCTATGAAAGTAATGAAGTGAATTGGTAACCTGGTGCTGAAGCATTTCGTACTGCAAATGGACACGCTCCATACACCGTGTCCGGGAAGGTTCTCCACAGACCCTGTTAAACCGTCCTTGAACTTCTCTCGGAGATCAAACAACCGCCCAGCTCAGCCCAGGACGCACCAGACGCAGCGATCTCTGTGCACAACCACCACCACGAGTTCTGAAATACGCCACAGCTTGTGGGAACCCTGGCAGATGAAAGTGATGTAAAAATGAGATTATATTATCTGGTATTGTTACTATAATTTCATGGTCCTGTCTGTTTACAGTGTCTTAAAACTTTGCGAGCTCTTTTCTCGTTTGGTTTTCACTGCCTTTAAGCTTCTTGGTAAATTTATGATCCCTTTTCTTTAGCTTCTTTTTCTATCTCTCTACTTGAAGACCTGGCATGCAATGAATCAAAGAAGGGATATTTATACCCGTGCTGTGAGAATGTTTACAATGTACTGAAAATTCTGTCTGTGGTTTCGTCTTTGTATATTTTCAGAATAAATGACAGTTTTCCAAACGTACGATTTTACTGTTTGAGCCCGCAGAGTCTGTATTTATATAACTAAAATGCTTTTATTTAGACCTTCGCAACATGCCAAAATAAAAAATATTTTAATGAATGAATCAAAGTAGAACAGCAAAGAAATTTGTTACATATTACCAGTTCAAAATAAAGATTTCTGCAAAAAGCCTCTTAGATACAAAGAATCTGTTTGTTTTACGAAAAGTAATTTTGTTATTTTTATGCCCATTGTTTTAATAACAGAACTTTGATCTTGAAAATATTTTAGCATGAATCATGAATATGGTAATAGCCAAAGTTTCCATTTAGCTGCTCCTTCATGTTCCAAGAATATTGGGTTCCACTACATGCAGTATTTAATAATTTACATATGGGCTCCAGGCGACCTCCTCAAGGTCCTGATGCAGACGCTCTTTAAGTTCTCCACAATTTTACTCAGGTATGTGGATTTTCAAGCTCGAGAATATCAATAGCATCACTAAGGGCCTGGCTTAATTTTCCCAGTGCCATGTTCTGGTTTGAATGTTACAGGCAAGCGTTCCAATCCATCACGCAGACTGCATGCAGTAAGCACTCCATGACTTCCCCACTTTTTATTTGCAGAGCTCCTTAACAGAGCTACGAAATCGTTACATTACTCAAGCCTCTTGTATTAAATTCAGTCCTCTACAAGTTTTGGAAACAAAGGAAACAGCTACTAACAGTCCATTTCCTTAATTCCCTTCAAGAGAATTTCCCTTTCTGAAATACTTCAGAAATTACAGCTAAAATCTGTCTTATTCTAACGCAGCTGTCTCCTCAGGCTCGCTTACAAGTGTAGGTACATACGAACGGATGAGGCAGCATCCCACCTTCCCACCCACAAACATCACTGGGGTAAAAACCGGAGGATTTTGTAAATTTGTCTGGCACTTGCAGATGCTGAGCAGCCCTGCCTGACCACATACGGATCAGCCCCGATGCACCTGCAAGGAGCACCGTGCCCTGGGACCGCCAGGCTGTGATGTACGCCTGGGCAAACGGATCCTGACGGATTTATCGAGCGTGCGCCGAGCGTCTCTGCAGCACACTGTATATCCTAACATTTAGAGAAGCATCAGTCCTGGCATACGTTCAGTACCAAAATGAACCAGAGGTGTTTCTGGGATTCTGCATCCGCTCCTGGGCTGCGAGTTAGTCCGGTCAGGGAGACGGGGGATCAAGATTTGAGAAGAGATTAATCACAGAGGAGTTCAAGATGTGCTGCTGGCAGCACTGAGGGTATTCTGAGCAAGCCGGTGGCAACCCAATTTGCTTTAAAAGCAGTTGTGTACACACAGCGACATCGGGATCAGACAGCACCTGCCTTAGGCGGACAGAGACTGATGCCACGGAGAATGGTGCTCTGGGCTGATATTTATTCTTTGTTATGAGATGTTTCTGATAAGCTGAAGCCTTCACCCCTTCCCAAAGCAAGTTACGTGCGCATTCCTTGAGCCTGCACACCTTTCCAGGATCCTTGAGGTGAGTGAATAAATCTTACAAATGGTTATATGCCTCTAATGCCACCTCTTGAAAGGAAGCTGAGCATAATAAATTCTAGTTAATCGTGATGGATGGGTTGGAAGCAAAGCATGCAAGAGACAGCTAGCAAAAGCACTAGCACTAGACATTTCCATTACCATTAACATGCCACCCTGCCCTTGAAAGCTGATTAACATCAACACCTCAGAAACAACTCTGGAAAATCTCCAGCATCAGATGTGACCTTGCAGTACTGCACACCACAGCAACTGCAGGAGGCAGAGTCCTGCGAGCGGGTTCTTTAGTCTTCAGTTACGGTACAAGCAGCATTAACATTTTAGAGGGCTCCAAAATTAGGAAGCTACTTTCTTCTCTCCCACTCTCCAGAAGTAAAGAGGACATATCCTTGGGTGTAACGTGTCTGAAAACAATGACGTATTTATGTCCCACTTACGAGAGCAGTTTGCCACCATGGACCAAAAGGTGTGTATGTGCAGCAAGCTCCGCCCACGCTCTGGGCAGAACCTGCCCACCCACCCTTTGAATTCAGTGACTAACAAGGAGATTCTGCACTTAGCAAAGCGTGGCCCGAAGGAAACAGTGTGATTATAGTCCAGGTACTGGCACTGGAGAAGTCTGAATCACCTCCTTTAGAGGTCCAGTCCAAGTAAGCTTAATCATACTGGCAACACAGGGCAGTTTATATTGCTACTGGATAGAACTAGTCTTCTGCAGAGCATAGGACATTTCCATCTACTAAATATCTGGAATATTTCAGCGCAGCTCCTTTTACATTTACAACGCTGTGTCTGG
>NW_010406582.1:13639-17626 GCF_000710305.1 Buceros rhinoceros silvestris | reverse complement strand
TCCGCCGCCCCGCTGCTCGACCCTCCTGCTTCTGAACCCTCGGGGGCTCCACGCAGAGCCAGAGCGTTGGCCGTGGCGGTCCCGCAGTATGGATACGGGACAGGACCACCCTCCACCGGGGATGTGGCGTGGGGAGGCAGGTACACGGGCTGGCGAGCCGTGGCCTGGCCAGGCTGCGGCAGTGCTCCCCGTTCAGCGAGGAAAACCATCTGGATTGCACAGTTCACAACCGGGGCAGGCATTCCAGCGCAGCCAAGCTCCCACTGACTTTCACTTTGTTTTCTTTAAAACAGACCCAGTCGCTGTCAGCCTCGCCTCGACTTTCTCCCGCTTTAATTTACGTCCCGTGCAAACTCTGCAAACATTTTCCACTGGAATAAGCCAGGGACAGAGTTTTTCCCTGTAGCATTTGGGGAAAACTGATGAAGTTATGCAAAGAGGTTTGAATTATTTCTAGTCTGAACATCTTTTTTATGTGATTTAAAAAAAAAATCATTTGTTTTAATTTTCATGTATTATTTGCACTACAACTATTGTTACTAAGCAACAGAGAAGGAAAAAATTGGAAACTTTTCAGAATTTTTCAGATCTCAGGCTTGTGGTATTAGACGTAGCTCAAGAGGAAATTAGCAGAACATATGTAATCATTGGCTCATTATATATTAAATAGCAGGATGCAAACTATCCCGACTGTACTGTTCAGCTCACGTCTGTGCCCACGAACATTTGGTTCTCTGAGGTGAGGAAAGTTCTGCAAGAATTTAGGCAGTTATTTCTGCAGATTGTTCCCAGTCAGTGCCTTACCATTCTTAAAAGGAATGTCCTGACTATCCCTGTAATTCCAGCTTTTCTCTAGCAATAGTAGCTTGGGGAGAGGGTGACACCTTTCCATGACCTGAGCGCTCGCGGTGGTATGACGTACGCATTCATGTCAGATTAATAAAAAAAAAACCCACAAGAACATTTTAACGCAGCGAAGCGTCACATAACCGACATAAAACGCAACAAACTTCCACACACCATCTGATGCTCTTTGCAACTGTACGATCCTTCTCAGTATTCACCTGTTGCGCTGGGCTTTGAAAGGGAAGATTTTTAAGCGTGATGATTTTGTTCACTTTAATACAACCACATTCCACTTACCAAAAACTGATTTTTACTCAACCATTTAACTGACTCCTTTTAAGACAAAACCTGTGGTGAGGTGGATCCATGCACCAGCATGGGCAGGCTTGATGCTGGTATTAGTGCTTCCAGAAAGTGATCTGCTTTCCAAGCCGATACCGTGTCTGTTCCCTCAGCGGATGTAGCCCTGCTACGACCTGATCTAAGGGCAGAGGGTGAGACTGAAGGAAACAATACCATTAATTGTTTCTGAACACCCAGAACACAGCCACAAGCAGAACTCCTCATTACTGAGTCCTTGCAAGTGAATTTGCCCCTTGGGGCTGTTCCCCTCCTGACACAGCAGTGGGTACAGAGCGGTTTCTTGGATACCCTGAAGGGAAGCCAGAACGTGACCGTTCTTTCTTGCCACTGCTGTCTGGAGCCATGAGTTCAGTGAAGTCGCCAGAGACTTCCACCAGCAGAGGAGGAACAGAATTCCTCCAGGGAACCCCGAGATGGGCAGGACACTGACTTCTCCATTTCTGGGCTGTTTGACAGTTTCTGGGGTTTTCTACTTACGAATGGAGTTAAGTAACAAAACGTCAGCATTTTCAGAGAAAAAAATATGTTTTCATTTCAGATGTTATGTTTTGGGTTTTGCTTTTAAAAAATCCTGCATTTTTTAAGCTGTCAAAAGAATTTCTCGAAAGAACAGCAACCCTGTCCTCAAATTTCATTTTAAAGTATCTACATATTTTATCCGGAAAATCACATTACTGAAACATTCTTTTTTTGAATGTGTATCAAATGAAAGTGTATCAACTTGATTTTCGTTGAAACACCATCCCATACAGGAGAGAGGGATGTCTTCTGGATATAAATCAGTTTTTCAGGCAAGTCAGGTTCACATTAGGGTTTAACCCATAAGCATGAATTTGTGTTAACCTTCAGAGTAATTCTGAGACCAAAAGAATGTCAAATAACTGAAAAAGACCTAACAGGATTAAAAAAAAAAAATGTTATTCCAACACAGACTTTCAAGCATCAGATGGGGAATTCAATAAATGACTGGAAAATCAAATTGATCTCTTATGCTATATCTAATAATCGTGGTCACTAAACACCAGCTCAGAAACTTGTTACCAGACTCAGCTGAAGGTGCTGCTGTTTGAAAGATCAGGCTCACGTCCAACCACAATTTTCTGTCTGTCGTATGAGTAAATAAAGCAACTTCCATGATACATTTAAAGATAAACCCCCGGATCTTCCCTCCACTCAATTCAAAACTCTTTCAATTAAGCTCTGGAGAACCTTACAACAAATCAGATTTCAATATTATGAAAACATGGCAAGTAGGACTCCAGGGATCCTTTAAAATCCTGCAATGAATACGATACGTAATGCGAGGTTTTGTAAACCCCAAGTGAAGGTTTATGAGTTCACCTTGCAATGTTTCCGAGAACAGAAGGGAGGCGAGGTCTGTAGGAGGTAATAATGTTTAGCAGACTAAATGAAACAGCGAAAAAGGCACAGCTTTGGAGCTCTAATCCATTCTTCGTGTCATTGAAGAACTCTAAAGAACCCCACAAAATCTTCTTAAAAACGGCTTGAGCGCCAGAGAACTTTGCGTCCTTTCTAATTACATTAGTTAGTCTAATAATAGATGGAAAATTATTTGCCTTAAAGATTTCGCCCCTCCAAACACTGATTTGGACACTGACACAATATTCAGTCCAGTTACAAATAACGCCTGCCACACCGCACACAGCTCAGGAAGGAACGCGGGTGTATTTACACAACGCCTGTAGATGACCACTGGACAAGATAACCAGGACACATGTGGCCTGTGAGCGTTTCGCCAGCCACAGGGTATCCCCACAAGCGCACTCAGAAGCGGCTGTTAGGTGGACTGTCACCTCTGCTAAATGACGATGCATTTGTTTCCCTTGGCGAAAGGACCTGAAGTGCATTACAGACGCCTGCGCGCAGTCGGTGCATTCATGAGCAACCACAAGCAGGTCTGGTTGAAAATTATTTCTTGGGAAAGCTTTCATGAGAAGTTTCTACTGAATGATGTAAGAGGTGTCTATCATGGCTTGCCATCCAGTTCCATGAGCAAATTGTTTCTGAGTCCAAATCAAAATATTCGGCATTTGTCACAGAAGATTCTTATTTGACTAGCGTTAGGAACAGGACATACTGTGAGAAGTGCTGCCCTGCCTAGGTCTTCTGCCAAAGAGCCCTAGGATTCCACATGAGCATCAGGGGTCCTTCAGTCTTTGGTGGGAAGGATTACAGAGGACTAAACTCTTGCACACTCCTGCGCTGATTCCAAAATAACATCATTTGTGCACTGTGAGCTGTTCTAACTTAACTTTTCTTTATCCTCCTACCCGCCTCCTGCTTTTTAATCCACCTAAAACGCATCAGCTAAGAGCAATCCCCATCACACTAATGCTATTGTTTCCTGGCAACCATATTTCTTTCCATTAAGAAAATTAGTCATACAGGTTTTTTCCTTAGGGCAAGTCTAGCCAGTTAATTATTAAGTAACTAAATAGCTTACCTAGTTAAAGGCACTCTGACCCATCACCAGTCATCACTGGGTTTCCAGTGCATTCATGGTTAACCAGCAGTGAGAAGATACGGCCACCTGCCACCTGTGAGGGCAAGCAGCCCCGCACAGCTCACTTCCCCGAGGCGAGGGCCGAGGACGGGGCTGTGCACAGCACACCTAGCCCCGGTCCTGCAGCTAACGGGACAGCAGGATGGGCAGTGTGCTGCAGCCTGCTCTCCACCTGAGGGTCCTTCCAGATGGGAGCTGGCCAGGGAGTAGCAGGGACTCCTCTACAGCTCTTGCAGACGTCCCGGCTCCCACCG
>NW_010406582.1:2271-13544 GCF_000710305.1 Buceros rhinoceros silvestris | reverse complement strand
GGAGACGTCCCGCCTCCCACCGCCTCCAGGTGCTGCGGCAGCAGCATCAATGAGAGCAAAGCTGTCCTGCTGTAGGCAGGGCAAGTGGAGCTACGTGGGGGTGCAGGTCCTTCGCACCAACCGCTTGGCCTTCTGTGGATTTTGTAAGGTGCCTGCTGAGGTGGGGACAGAAGCCTGTTCTGGGCAAGGAAGGCCTTGCTGTTTACACAGGGATGCCAAAAGCTCCCTAAGGAAGGATCCAAGTGTAAACTCATTCCTGTGAAATGTGCAAACTGACTGTGAACTCACATAGTTGCCATCGCCCCGCAGCAATACAGAACAGTTTGCCTTTTTATTTAGGCATCCCAGTGTCGTCTGCGACCTGGATCTTTTCCTCAGCTGTATGTTCACAACGACTAAATTAAAAAGTCGGAACACGCGAACAGCAAACTAAACAGGACTAGATCAACCTTGGCCAAGAAATGAGCAGTGACTGCTGCAGCATACTTTGTGCTTCTAAAAGCCCAGGGACATTCAAATACTGTCAGGAGCACAAAAAGGTGCTTCTTTCCCTGCCTTGCGCACAGCGGGGAGACAAATGAACTCTGACGTCTCATTTCGGCTCATCACAGAACAAAGACAACAAAGGTGCTCCATATGCCGCCACCGGTTATTCATGCGACAGCTACTTAGTCTAGCGAGGACAGGGGCACCCCTCTCTGTGAACCCTAAGTCTGGTTTGTATAAAGTCTGATGTTTTCTTTCATAAGACTGCTGTTTCCAGAGACTAGTTTACTCTTGCTAGGATTAAGCAGAGAGCAAGAATAACATGCTGCGGTGTATGTTGCCAGCCAAATAAAGTAAAGCGGATCATGGCCTGATAGCGATAACAGAGATTCTACAGATTATTATTCAGATTCCCAGACAATAAATCTTAAAAGCAATGTCTGGGATATTGTTCCAGTCCAATAGCATCTCTCAAACATTTATACAATAGTATATTTATACAGCTAGTTTTATTTGGTCTCTTCTAGATTGATTTAATGAACTCAGAAGTTGAGCCTTGAAGCCTGTCTTATTATGGCTCCTCTCTAATCAGTACTGAAAATAAATAAGCAAATCACACACATGCACACAAAAAATAAAGACTGCAAAAAAGAGCATAAATTGGTAGGAGTAATTTTTTAAGTCAACAGTAAATCCTTCTCATAAAGATTTTGTGAGAGCCTGCAGATGCTACTTACAGCCAGGGATTCCTCCCTGACTTCTCGTTCTGTTTCAGCACTCCATTATACTTTCAACAGTTTGTAATTTTCCAGCCTCTATTAACTGTTTTCCCCTACCTTTCTCTTACATGTTGTTGTTTTACAAGCATATACAGAGAAATGGATTTGAAGAGCCTGCAATACTTTCCAGAAACATCTGCCTCAAAAGACAACAAGCTTTGCACCATGGGTTTTGCCTGCCCTGCTAAAGCATCTGTGCGTTATGGAGATTCATCAGTCTAATGAGATAATGATCCTTGTGCTTCCCCACGTCCCAAACAAACAGGTGATGAGCCTCATGATCGCAATGCTGCAGTTCAGCATTGGACCCATAATGAAACAACGAGTATTAAATACCCAGCACAAAACCTGTGCTTATGAGGACTTCTTGTCAGTCTTTCTTTGGGTCACATTCTCTAGGAACAAAGGGAAGAAAAAATAACTGCTGGTGAAGGGAATGCAAACTGTTTCAAGTAAGATTTGCAGGACTGTGCATCCATATAGCCTAAATTCCTCATGCTGCAGGCAGCTGGCATAGATCCCTCCTCTTCAGCACCCAGGTGTATTGGAAAACACGGCAGGTCATCTGTTTAAATGTTATGTAGAATAATAAGAGCCTGACCCGAAGCCTATCAATGCCAGTAGGAAACCAAAGTGTCATGTGCTATGTATTTCGAGTAGTCTGAATTGTAATATTAAAAGTACCTTATTTCCTTCAGAGAAGCCACAGACAACCCCAGAAGACCGTAAGAAACCCAATCCTTAAGAAGCCCTCCGGAGCATCAGCTTTTGGAGGAGAGGAGCACTGAACACTTATTTTCTTCCAAAAACTCAGAGCAGTCACTTTATTCATCTGTGGAAACACAACCTCCCCGCTATGTTTAATGTCACAAAAATGCTAGCTGCTGCTGGGGGAAATATCAGATCAATGCTGAAAAGCAGCTGGGAAAGACCAGGGGAAACATTGCACAAGCTCCGCAGGCGCTCTGCAGAATATTTGGTTGGCACTTTCCTGGACTGTTTGCGAGCATTTTCTGATATTTCTGAAGGCATGCTGGGAAAATGTTATGGGAAAAGAACAGCCAACTAGTAGAGCCATATGAAAAAAAGTCAACAACAAATAGCAATGAAAGAAGCTATTTTATCACCCAGATAAATCGACGCTAAATCAGGAATATGCTGTGTGTACCAGTATTTCTTGCTAGGGAAGTGCACGGTGAAGTTGTGTCTAACTTTTATAACCAGTTCCCTTTGTTACAACTCCCACCAAGTTGCTGGTTTCCAGCAGCAGATGTGAGAGGCATCACTGTGTCCACACACACCAAGAAACCTGCCAGTCTCCTTCCGACCTTCCTCCCTCTTGGCCTGTCATTAACTTAACTCGGCTTTTATGAATTTCCAAGAAAGCACAAACTGTTTTAACGAGAACAGTTGTGTTGTGCGTTCTGGGGTGCAGAAGTGAGCGGCATTTAAGCAATTTATATCCACTAGAGTTGTAGTTCTCAGATCTTATCACTTCAGATCTCTTTCTTCTTCACAGTTATTGTAAGTAGGATCATACACCGCTCTCCCCTTGTCCTGCCCCATGTGGAACAATCTTCCCAAACAAAGAGGAGAAGCAGCTTCCCCAACGGAGCACCTGCCTCCTCCCCTCTCCACTCAGCTATTTTAAAGTTCTCGCCATAGGTCGACGATTTTTAGAAGTTTGTAGACCATACCTTGCAGCCTCCTCTGCTCTACTTTTTTTTCCAGGTCACTTTGATATTGTCCCCCTGTGCAGAAACCTCAGTGTTTGAGAACAGTCATAGCCTTTGTCCTCGTGACAGACTTGACTCCAGAGACCAAGAACTTCTGCAAAATGCCACCAACAGCGCGCAGACACAGTTTGAGCATTAATATTTACCAGCCAAGGCCCCAGAAGGGTGTATATTCCAGTAAGAAGCCAAGCCCTTGAGCAATGTAAAAGGCCTGCCAAGGACAGCCAAGTAAAACCAGATGCCGAGTGGGCTGGAAAGATACAGAATGGCAGTCACACTGGTAGGCAGAGTGAGATGAGAAAACAAGGAGAGGACAAGAAAATGAGTGGAGAAATGAAAGAAGAAGCAGAAGAGCAGCAGGCAGAGCACGGACATGGGCAGTATGAAAAAGCATATGACAAGCAGGCTGCCTAGGAAAGTAAAGGAAGGCAGATGTCAGTGCAGAAAGGAGAAAAACGGGGTTTAGACATATATGCCCGAATTACTGCTAGCTGTGACGCTGTTGCCTACATCACAGGTTTAGCAGTTGGGATCTGTTGGACAAGAATGAATGGTCTCCAGATGTCTGGAAAAATACAAAAGTATGAATCACAGTATTTGACTACATTAAAAAAATAAACCTATGACCTTACCATTACTACCTGCAGTTTTACCTATTGGTAAATTGGCCTGAATGGTGCTGTCCTACCGCAACCTGTTTGTCTTCAGCAAATTCCTGATAGTGGCATAAATGCTGACGTTACACAGTAGAGGTCAATACTGTGCTTTTATACGATACCGGAGGCTAACGCTAAGGGAATGGCAAATGTACAACTTCAACAAATTTCAGCAGCTTGAAAGAGCTTTGCACACCTCCTGAAACAATTCCTAACACCAGCTCAGCACACTAACCTTTGCCTTTAGAATAGCTATAGTCAGATAAATCATTTAACTCTGCCATCAAGGCTGTTACCTTTGGCTTTTTCCATTACTTTCTATCTTGTTATTCAATGACTTAAATCAGTCACTAGAGCCTACTTCATCAAGCTTCAATAATCTATAAAACAACTATTTAAACCATTATTTTTTTATTAATTTATACCAGTCAGCCCAGATTTCTTTACAAACTTTGCTGTATTTGTCTTTACATTGCGCGGGGGCGGGGGGGGAAGTCAATTTCCACAGTGGCTAATGAAAAAAGTATTGGAAGGCATAAAGGTATTGCAAAATAAAACCCACATCTTTAGGTAATAAGTGCCTTCAGAACCAAATAAATCAGTCATCAAGAGACTGGGCTAAAGGGACAGGCTTTGGAGCTTGAGTACCTGGGGCTGCAGCAGCACAGATCCCCTCTGACTGCACAGAGCCAGCAACACAACGCAGAACCACCAGTACCTTACACAAACACGTCTAGGGAGACAACCAGTCTGCTCTTCCCGCAACCCCCCTACAGTTCTGATGATCAAACAACAGACTGGGGAAGAAAAGCTCCTCCCGTCCCCAACATACAGCTGTTTGCCCATCCCCAATATACAGCTGTTCAAGCAGCAAACGTCAAGAATGTCCTTGCAGCAAATTTTTG
Organism: Buceros rhinoceros silvestris; assembly: GCF_000710305.1. Classification (NCBI taxonomy): domain Eukaryota; kingdom Metazoa; phylum Chordata; class Aves; order Bucerotiformes; family Bucerotidae; genus Buceros; species Buceros rhinoceros. The sequence continues at coordinate 8,982 of NW_010406582.1, read as the reverse complement.
ACTATGCAGGATGCTGGGTGCACTCACAGCCACAGCTCGTAAATGTTAAGAGGGTTTTGCATTGGCCTTAAGTACCGTAGGTGAAGTCAGCCTGACTCCACGGCAAGAGGTCCTTTTACAAAGAGCAGTTATTTTAACTGGAGCATGGAAAAACCTTGTTGTAGTCTTTACGGACGCTGTCTAATGGAAAATGAATTAGCAGAACACCAGGAGTAGGTATGGGAGCAATCTCGCCACGTCCTCATTGTTATATAGCGACGTACAAACATACAGCGTAAGCCATTATACTGAAAACAATCATCTTCCTAAAATAGCCTGCAGCGGCAAACGGCTCCAGAAGGGGATTTGCTACCCATCATATAACACTCCGTCCTAGTTCCTAGCCAGAGCTTCTCCTGATGGCTATCAGGATTCTCTGCTTTGCAGTCTGGGAGAAAGCCTTGATCCTAAATAAACTGCTAAGCTTCCAGCATCCTGGTTTTGCTACCTGGTAAAAAACATGAGCTGCGGAGCAAGAGAAGGGAGAAAAAAGCAGTACCTGTGGAGCTGCTCTTCAGACCACTTGCAAAACTTTATCCCCATTGCAAATGCAATGGAAATTTCCACAGAGAGGTACAGACCTGGAGCAGCTCTGCTTAGCTCTGGAGCTAGCCCTGTCAACGCTCGTTAAAAAAAAAAAAAATAGGGATATGACAGTAGAAGGATTCCTGCCCCCCTCCCATCTCTTTTCCTGGAGGAAGGCTTAGTCCAGAGGAGACACGGTGGACCTGGGAGATCGGCACGTTCAGCTCCCGGAGCTCAGGTCTCCTCCTGGCCGGGCTGTCCATAGCTGTTGGTTATCTCACCCTGCTCCGGGCCCTGCAAGCATCTCCTCTCCTTTACGTATCGACTGGCTTTGGGAACAAACCGTGTAGGACATCAATGAGTAAAAGCGTGAAAAAAACAGTGCGAAAGAGGGACTTTAAGAGGGGAGTTTGTGACCTTGTGGGTGCCCCCTGCCTACTCACAGACATATGCCCTGGAGAGGGAAAATCAGCCATAGCTGAACATGGAGCACAGCCCTCGTTTCAGACTTGACTGACTCGGATATCCGTCCTCTGCTCCACCCTCCGAGAAGTTTCAGCCTCATCAGTAAGTCCTCCTAAAAACCCAAATGCGTAAGAAAGTCTCCTCCGAGCTCCTGGTGACTTGTCCTTTATAGTATTAGACCTGACTGGAAAAGTTAAGGCCATTTTTATAGGAATGTCTTTGAAATTGGTCCTTTGTTTTTTAATACAATACAGCATTAGGTGTATTATTATCATTGTTGCTAATTTGTCAGAGAACACATTGTCCTTGCCTGTTGATGTGGAATCCTACTTAACAAAATATTTTCCTTTTCAAAACTAGTTATTTCATAAATAAAGAAGGTAACTATCTCTCTCGATACAATTTCAAGAAAAAAAAAATTGTACAGAAAATTCACATTTTGCATTTAGAAATTGTAAAAAAAATGTGGACAGTATTTCCTCATAATGATCTGTTTCTGCTTTTTTTTATAGTGACAACAAATTTGACATTTCAAGGAGTTTTCAGAAAATTCTGCTTTTACTTTTCCAGTCAGGTTGAGTATCTCTATTCAACACTGTTTTGACAAGAGGCTCACGTTCTGTCACTGGCAAATTGAGCAGAAGCTGCCAAGATAAAAAGTTACTCTCCTTCATTTTGGAACCTCTGTGAAAGTTCAGAAACAATCTTAGGAACGCTAACTGTACTTTTAAACTAAACATCTAAATAGTTAATGACATTTCAGGGCATACTTAATATTGCAAAACCACACAGGAAAAAAAAAAAGGAAAAAAAAATGGAGTTGGAAGCTGCCTAGATCAAGACATTTGAAAAACAAAAATAAGGCTAAAACTGAAACAGTTATGAGAGCTGCACAAAATGTTTTGCATTAGAGGTAGCTACGAATATTAATATTTAACAATGTGATTTGAATGGATCCGGCACAGTAGGAGGACACTCCAGTTCTGTGGCGGTCGAGCACAAATACGGATTTGAAAAGCTCTGGACACGCCACAGCCCTGCACAATTAGCAAGTTACAGAACACAGCCCCGCGGAGAGGCCTTGGGGGTCCCTGCACCTACCCAGCCATGACTCCTAAAGAAGTTCGGAGCTCCCGAAGGACTCCGCGCATGCAAAGAGGAAGAGTCTTCATACCTTCAAGCGTGTTTGGTTTTTTAAAGAAAAAAAGGCTCCCCCAACCTACTCGTGTTTAAAACCAGCTTCTTTTGCCTCTTAAGGGCAAAACCGGGTTTGTTTAATAGCTGGGATGTACCTTCTCTCTTTTTCTAAACTGAGTCTCCAGACTGACCGCAACTCCCCCCACTTGCACCATTTTGAATTAAGAGTAAACATGGGTGCATATTAATGAGAAAAACAATGGCTTGACCTCTTAACATGTGACTTAACATGTCTCTTAACATGTTAAGAGACTTAACATGTTAACACTCTTAACATGCGTCTTAACATGGGACTTATCAATCCACTGTCTAATGGAGTGGGGACGAACTTCTTAGCATCTTTGACCATTCACATTTGTCAAAACTTTAACGTGCATCAAGAGGTTTCCACACTGGCTAAACAGTTCCCTGATTCCAGCGCTTCCCTGGCAAGAACGTCCCAGATGTAACACCGCTGAAGTACAGTCCTGAGGTGCTGGGGATGAGAGCTCCAGCTGTACGCACCCGCCAGCTTTTCTGATGTGGGAGGTTCCCCACTGTACAGTCTGTCACACGTGGAGCCTGAGATCCTTCAAGCTCACTATTTCTCCTAAATGTCACTGCGATGTTATTGCTCATCGCTGTACAGGCTGGGATCAAGCACAACACTGATGCAAAATCCTCACACGTGAAATCTTTTAACACTGGAAGTAGGTAACTTTTCTGAGCTCTTGTTCAGCTCCCAAGCAGAGTTGAATGAAGAACACACATTCTATAGAGCAGTTCTCAACCTTTCCCATCGAGGTCCAGCCCACAGCAAGACATTTTTGACCTGCGCATCCTAGCCTGAGCATGCAAAGCCGATTTTAAAAAGAATTAAACTTATTTTTATTACAGTATTTAAAATCACATTAATTAATATTAATTTTCTAAAACTGCACACCACTTTTATCAAGCGCACATTCCACCATACTTGCTTCTTTTCACCACACAAATTTTGTCATGTCCCTGCTTCGACATCATAAAAGCCTGTTCACCTCTCTCCAGACAGCTTCATCGTATCCCAACCCCTTCCCCACAAGAAATCAGGAAATAACTCTTAGAAAATTGTGCTTACTATTTAGGAGTACTAGAACAACCTTTTTAAAGACTTGGGGTTTAAAGCAATATAAATTCTGCAGAAAATCCAAGAGCACTGAAATGAAAAGGCTTCCTTAAGCCACCACCCTTATCCAAAATGCCTTGACTTAAAAAAAAAAAAAAAGCCGAAAGCTCAATAAGGATCAAATTAAAGGTCATCAAGGCCAGAATCTTGTCTCTAAGAGCAATCAGCTGGGGATACTCATCCTGCACCGATAATGGCATGGTCTGTTTGCAGTGATTCTCTTCTAGCTCCTGGCAGTTGGTAATTTGGAAACTTCTAGAGACAGAGGTCAGGGCAACAGCCGGACTCACCACCCAAAGATGCTCCAGGCACCCATCTGTAGCTGTGGTCTCCATGACACCGTGCGGCCGCACTCCTCGGGCAAAACAGCACTCTCTGAACCTTCGTTCGTTTCTTTCTTGAGGCTCACCTGACCCAAAATTAAAGAATTTTTTTACTTATCAGACTGGTCTTTCCATAAGGCTTCTGGTTGCAATCTAAGAAATATGTTTTCAAAGGGAATTTTTCTGTAGTTTATGAAATTGTAAACAGTGCTGTAAATACACAAGCGGGACAGTTGCTTACCCTAGAAGTAGTGGATGATCACAAAAATACACCTCGTGCAAGGATTAAGAGCTGTTTATTTCGGAAGCGGTACAGAAGCGTCCCGAGATAAAGCAGTATTGCTGATGGGGAAAGAACGGAACGTTCCACGCGATTCACAACTGACCTGCCTGTATAAAAAGTAAATTAATTTCCATTCCTGTTCTTGAAAACAGGAATATTTTTCACATTCTCAGAGAAAAGGGTTGGACTTATAGACTTGACGAAACGCTTCTATGCGCACACACAGGCGTGGATAAATCCAGCTTCACCTCTTTTTCATGGGGCCAGGCTGTCAATTAAGGGCAATCCAAAGGCTCTCAGATTGTCAGATAAATACAACCCCGAACACACCAACCCCTGCAGAATGCTGCACGTGTGAGCACTGGCTGACAGGCCTGCAGCATCCCCGGGCATGGAAAATGGGGAAAAGGTGCTCAGCTGTTTGTGCTCCCCAAGCACTCCCTCTTCTCCGAGACGTGGACTGACCTCCACCACACTGAATTCATCGTACAGACTCCTACAGAATACGCCTTTAAATTGTGGCTTGTGTTTTACGTCCCACCCATTACCACTGAGTTAATTACAGTCTGGATTTAAACATTATCATTACCTACAACGTGCAAGATGCGTGAAAGGGAATTAGGCATAGATAATGGCAGCTCTCTCCCTCTAAATTGCTTAAATAAGGGAGGAAAAGACAAAGAAATTACAGAGTACAGAATGTGGTGTCTACATCGCGCTCTGATACCTACTGCTCGCTCTCGTATTGCGGAGGAAATTCAAAGATGCAGCATTTGCGGCCATAGGGCTGGATACTGGATGCTCCTCTGAAATTTGGAATCCTGGTGCAGTTTCAGGCAAGCTGTGGTCAGGTCTGGGCCTCAGGCTCGTACTCAGAGCACAGTCTTACTCATAAAAAGCAACGGCTCACCAAAACCGGCTCCGATATCAAGGGAAGAACAGCTCAGGACAAGCAGAAATCCAGACGTACTGAATTACAACGGGCACTTCTACGGTCCACGTTTCATTAAGCCCAACCTTAAACCATGCTAATTCTCCCTTCCCACAAAGAGGGTTGTTCACAATAAAATGTGTAATAAATAACTTTCATACTCTCAGATATTGTAGTGGTGAATTAATGTAACTACTCAGACAAAGCGCACTCAACGCGGCTGACTGATCAAATTTCCTAAAAAGCCCCAGAAATAAGAGCATTATTTTATGGTTTTCCCTATCCATATTAATATAGGAATGCTTACAGCCAAAGCTCTCGTGGACCTTGCCTCAGTTATTCATAAATGAAATATGAACTTTACTAGGACTTGAGTTATGTGATGAGGAGAAGGAAGCCAGTTCTGAAACAGGCTCAAATTATGCCAGTCCTTCAAGTCTGTGCCTGGAAACAGATTTCTGAGGCAGTGAGGCAGCTCTTAAGCAGCTACACAAAAATATGTGTGGAACATCAGGAAGGGATGCTCACATGCTATCTTTCACTTCTGCTGAAACCTTTCTCCCGAAACGGAGGGATTTGGTTTGGATTTTTGATGTTCTGCTGCTAATACACAATTTATTTCTAAGCACCCATTTTAATACCGCATCAGCCTTCTACTCGTCTGCGTAAACCCCTGAAATCTCAGCTCAAGTGCCAAGCCAGAGCCTAACCTTTTGCAAAATAATTACTAGAAATGTCGTATAAACCCTTATCATGACAAACCATCTCTGCTGTGGTTGATATGGCCTATGCTCTGCTGTTACCAGACTGACATTTTATTTAGTCCGCATTCAGCAGCTCTTCTGTCTATCTTCTAGTAATGCAGTAAAAATAAAGGATTGAGGTGAGTTTACTTGAATTTTAATGACAGGAGCTACACAGACAGATAAAGAAAAACATGTAAAACACACATAGTACAAGAAAGGTCATAAAACGTCATAGAAAAGAGACACTTTCAAATGTGTAACTGTGCAGTGCCTTGGTGCTTGGAAAGAAACAGGATCTTGAGAAGATCTTGACATTTTAGATAAATTTTAAATATACTGCACATATTCTACACAAAACATATTTTAAATCTGCCCAGGACCCCTGTGAGCGTCAGTTCCCGAAAGGCTCTGACTCATGCATTAAGTGCAAGAGGTAGACAGTGTTACACGGACAGGTCCTGTGAACCTTCAGGGTTTTGTCAGCGTCAGGTAAGGCAGAAGAATGACATGAAGAGGGATTTGACTCCTTCTCTGCCTCACCCAATGTTTCTACTTTTTAAAACTTCGCTGTAAAAAAATCCGGTTTCTTCCAAAGATCTCATAATCAGGTGTAAAATGATGCTAACTTTTACGAACAGAAGGCAAATGACGAGGAAGAAGTACTTCCAGTCACGTTGCATTTTGATGTTCTGTGAGACCGGAAACTTCACAGCAGCAGCAAACAAACAAACGAACGAACCGGATTGAATGAACCCTGCTGCAAAGCCCTTCGTTTTGCAGATTAGGAGCTGGCACGGTGTCTGTGCTACGTCCCAAAGTACACACCGACATGCCCTCACCCTTCTTATGACAGGAGAGCAAAGTTAAATAACAGGGCCCTAATGGTTCACTGATGGTCCCACCCCACTACACTACCTCTGATGATGAGAGAACTGACTAAATAAAACTGACCTTCCTTAGCTGCGGCAATGTAATTCCAGCCCTGGAAACCAAACCTCAGCCTTTGAAAACAACATTAAAGGCTCATGTTGAGAGGCTGCCTTTTAAAAGTTTTTTTT
>NW_010406582.1:1700-2067 GCF_000710305.1 Buceros rhinoceros silvestris | reverse complement strand
TAGGGAAAGCTCCATTTGTGCCTTCTCCTGAGGGCAAGGGCAGCAGGGAGAGGGGAACACTCAGCACTCCACACTGTAGTCTCAAAGCAAGACCTCAGTGGCCTTCAAAAGCTCTCGCTTATAAATACAGCATCTTTTCCTACATAAATGTCACAGCGAAGTGTATCACAGAATTCAGGACACCATCTGCCTAGCCGTGACTCCAGATGAAAATGTTATTCAAGTTCTTGCCTATATTTTCCATCCAAATATTTGTATAGTTTCAAATAGCCTAAGGAGCCTGGTACCGACGTCATTCTCGTGGCGATCAATAAAAGCTCTGCCTCTGGCTTCAGCCGGAATGGCCTCGCGCCTCCTGCAGCGACAA
>NW_010406582.1:0-1630 GCF_000710305.1 Buceros rhinoceros silvestris | reverse complement strand
GAATGGCCTCGAGCATCCTGCAGCGACAACTTTGAAATAGTAAACGAAAACTGCTCCAGCTGTCATTTGAGGAGGTAGTGCATTTCTATTTCTGCTTGCAACCACCCTGAATGCATGAGGTGCTTTAGAAACTGGTGTAAAGAAGGTCGTAAGAAGGTGGTCGCAGGGGGCACTAATTTGAGCAGTCACCTTAAACCAGCCTGTTCAGAAATAGTTGCACTGATGGATTTCCCCATCGGGGAAATACAGTAGCAACTGGAATGACCCTCAGCGCTCAGGTGGCTCATTTGTACTACGTACACCCCCAGACCAAGTTATCTTCAGTTTTATTTGAGATAAAATGCCCATGGAAAAGCACAGATGCCATGGTTAGCAAGAGCTATCCCAACTTCTGGTGACAAAGCGCAAAATGAGGGAGTCCTGCTAGTGAAGTGAAGTGAACAACAGCACAGACGGAGCTGGGAGAATCGGCAGAGCGTGCGGCCGGTGGTCCAGAGGTGCAGCACCGCAGCAAGGGAAAGGGGGAGAGAGACGGCTGAGACGAGGAATCCTGAGAAGGCAGAGATGAGGAAGAGAAGGAAGAAGAAAAAGGAGGTGATGCACAAGAAGAAAGTATGGGAATCGCTCCTACAGATCAAAAAGAATAATCAGAAAGATGGCAATATACATGTGTTAATTAAACTGTATCACCGCAGCCCTGGACTGAGCATGACCTTCAGATGGAGTTAACTGAAAAACTATGCACACTACGTCACACCGTTTATTTTAACATTTATTTCAAAGGGAATAAATCCATAAAACGCCTAGCTAGGTATATTATAGAACCCTAAATATGCAATGCACGCTTTCCTCGGGCAATGTATACAGCCAAAAGCAGCCTTAAGCTTCACGGAACACGAACAACTGCAATGAAATGAGCCCTGCAGATGGAATTCACAGCCGAAAAGTGAACCCCCTTAGCACTAAAACACTACTTGCCTGAGACCGAATTGGGGACATAGTTGTGTAACCACTAGTCTGTCACCTTCTAAAGGTCACTAAGAGACAAAGAATCACCCCAGACATTCAGAAAATCATTTTACCGTGATATAATAGGCATATACTAAAGGTCATCTGAAACCGAAGTGTCCAGTTGGGCTTCTCCTTCGCCATAAAGCAAGACATATTAGGAGAAAAATAGAGCTGGTGTGTGCCTTTAGTGCATGTGAAGGTTCTGCTCCAGCATCCACAAGGAACAAAGCAGTTCTCTTACCGCTTTTTTCAGTACTTGACTATCTGTCTTGTAAGAGGAGTTGGGTTTGCCCGTGTCTGCTACTTCAGGTGTGGCCCGGCTAGCTTTTCACAGCGTATTCTGCATCGCTTTTAAATCATCCCCAGGCAGACACCGACAACCTTTCCCGACCTACAGCCACCCAAGCGGCCTTAATGGGACATTAACAGGCCATGCGGCCACAGGACACCCGCACCCCTTTTCCGCACGGACAGGAGCCGCGCCGGCAGACCGCTCTGTCCGCCCTTCTCCTCGCTGCTGGTGTCCGGAGTCTCACCACCGAGCTGAGCAGTGAGTCCCATGTCAACACCGCTCGCCGAGGACCTGACCCTGCTGCGCCTTTCCCAAGTCCGGGACTTC
>NW_010406581.1:34368-39775 GCF_000710305.1 Buceros rhinoceros silvestris | reverse complement strand
AAATATATATCTATAAATATATATATTCAGTACCATTTTCCTAAGCATCCTGGTGCACTATGTCATATTTATGTTTATCAATGCACAGTCAATTCAAATGTTAATGAGATTTAAGAATTGCTTAAAACCGAGTTCATTATTAGGTACTTTGCTAAATCGTTCAGCAACACTCCTTCATTTCTCAGTCAGCCTAATGTGAGGTGGAATATCATGTCAGACCATCAAGCCCATCTCATAAACCCTACAGAGAAGGAAATAATCACTACAGAATAAATTTTATATCAGCTGGCCATTGAATTAATTAGCAGAACAAGAAAGATGAATATCATCTTTCAACCAGAAATAACATAAATCAATAATATCAGCAATGCATTAATCATATACAAGAGGCTTGGTTCTATAAACTCTTGCAGTGTAATGTTTATTCCAAGAAGTAACTATTAAGCCTTTGAAGACTTCTTCACAACATTTTGTTAAACCAGTGAAACAAATATTTTTGCTTCATGTCACACGATGTCATTACTTGGCTCTTTTTATTTAGGAGAAGAGACACAAAGAAAAGTCTAATATTGTCAATGATGCAATTAAAAGACTGCATCATTTTGAAATATGCTGTTTAGAACCATTTGCACTTTTGCATTCTGTATGCCATTTTGCTGTGTACAGTGACTTTTGCTGAGGGCTTTGGACTGTAGCAAGAAAATATTTTGGCACATACATAGCCATGGAAATACATAGCAATGTATTTCGGTACTTTCTATCATGCTCCACTGAAAGAACAAGGAAGGAAAATACTGTCATTTTCTCAGTGGAAGGAAAGGGATGGAAAGAATAGATCAGAAGCAGACAGATTATTGGAAATGCCATAACAGGAAGATTCACAGAGAACTGCAGAGGTGGATTATTTCTACTCTTAGAGTTGCATTTACAAATCAGGTATTTAAATTATAATGTGTGAGTAATTTTTGTGGTTCTGATACCACTGCAAAAGTGAAGAACAGAAAAAAAAAGATTTTGGGTCAATCTGGAAATTTTTGGGGGGATGATGATTGTTTAAAAAAAAAATGTGCAAAGGTACTGGGTTGCATCTAGCCATTATGTACTCAAAGAATTGAAGGCTGGCAACTGCACGCCTCCTTCTCATGTGCCCTGTTCCCCAGTCCAGTGTATTCATAGTGCACTTGTTTTCTGATGCGTTCCCAGCTTCTTCATATTATTACAGTGGGGCATGTGACAGTGATCCTTGTCACATGGGCTTTGCCATTAAGTCATGTATGTCTCATGCAATACACTGGTCTGGTGAGTGTCCTGTCTTGGACATGAGGTGTGTCTGGTGCAGTATTGGTGGCGAACTCAGCTGATGGACATCTGGGGTCGAGGGGTTGGCCCTGAAGTGCTTCATATTATCGCACAAAATACTCTTATAGAAGAAAAAAAAAGTTAAATCTGCATTTATGCCTGCCATTGGTTTCTTAACTTGCCACTCTGTACTTCCTTTTGCCAGACCAGCCAGGATAGAGTTGTAGCCCGTGCAGCATGGATGGATAGACGGGCCTTGCAGCAAATATGGCCTGAAGCAATAGCCCGCACTTTTGACAAAATGTGTAAAATGTGGCAGATCACCACCAACAAAGTTAATTTATGGACTGGGGTAGCAATTTGCCTGGTTCTCTGGGAATATCTTCCTATGGCGTTTGCAATTTGAGGATATCTTGGCTTCTGAGAGCGTTTCTCCTTACACTCTTTAGTATCCTCTCCTTCCACAAATTTTGGTCATTACCTTCTATTTTGTCATCTTCCTCTGAAGTGGCAAATTGCCTTCTAACAAACAAACATCTTTGATGTTTCTCTCAAAAGTCCCTCAAGAGGATTCAGACCCTTATATCTAGGGCAGAACATATCAGTCCCAACACTTCCATCCTCCTCTGTGGTCTTCCTGTGGTCTTTCTTAAAGCCTTGCCTCTCTTCATGTGGTGTCTACTGGAGTACTTACTGGTGCTGAGAGAGTGATCATTACGCTTTATGGCCAAGCATGACCTGCTCTGGAAGGTCCACATCTCTTAAAAATCCAGGCAGATCAGATCCTCTGCCCAGTTCAGCTGGAGCAGTTCACATCAAAAGAGGAGTGCAAATGCCTTCTCCACACGGGCTAGCTGTGCCTTCAGGGCAGTCACTGGATGAGCAACAGACTCATGCCACAGTTCAGGTAATCTGTACTGGAGCAGAGGTACGTGGTATCAGAGAGGAAAGGTCCAAACCTGGTGAGGGTTGGCATTATAATGCCTTAGAAAGAGAATATGAACAACAACGAATGGTGATCTTGAACCATCTTAGGGAGAAAGGAAGGGGGGGAAAAGTGAAGTGAAATGGCATCAGTGAAAACACTGACTTTTCCATGTAGTGCAGAAATGTCCTATCTCATCCAGATAAAAATTAGAAATACAAATTTTTTTAAAAATTGCTGAGGGCAACTTCAAGTAGAGAAAGCGGTTCAATGCTCTGAATCAGGTGATGATATCACTTTTGTTATGCATATCTCTTTTCATTGGGAAGAAATACACAGAGTATTTCCTACTGCCACTAAGCCTGGGAACAGTTTGCAGTGCACTGGACCAAGCACAGAAACCTCCATTAGTTTTATACAGTCAAGTACTTAAAGTCTCTTCTGGAAGCTGGTTGACTCTCCAGTTTTCACACAGGACTTACTCACAGGCAATGAATTGGGCTCTGTTTTGCAGTTGTGTTCTACCTTTGAACTTGGTAATTCTCTCCTCTCTTAATCTCCTTTTCTGTAGGAACTGGCAGCCTGACTGGGCAGAAGTAATGACAATTATTTTGCATTTTTGCCTTTCGGGTTTTGAGGTTTGGGGGTTTTTTTTCATTTTTTGAATTTTTAGCAGACTGCTTAATCTTGAATTTTGGATCTCCCTATCTGATTTTCAGACACTATGGCAGAAACAGAGAAGAAAACAAGATACAATCAGTCCAGTCTGTCTCACACTATGGGAAGCAGTTATTCCTCAGAGTCCTATGAATCACAAGATTTCTTTGATTGACATTTGGGAAAAACAACAGTGACAGCTATATACCTCAGCTGTCTATCGTGGCATATAATTGAACAGGTATTTCTGAGTACCACAGCTGATCCCTGAGGACAAGGATGCAAGGTATCTTTCTTCTGTTTAGATGTTGATCTCTGCTTTCTCTTGTGTAGACATGGCAGACACAGCAATCTTCCTGACTATGTCAGCTTACTTCCAGGTCAGATACGCTCAACTCACGTTTGGGCTTTCCATCTTTCAGGTTCTTGCTCCATGTTACTACATAGGTTTCTACTGGCAGCACTGAGATTGTCCTTCCTGAAGCCTGAAGCAAAAGGTGTTTCAATACTAAAACCTTGGGCTTTATGACAGGAGTTCATTTCTTTTTCCTTAGCTTTCTGAGTTCAGTATACTTTCCTCAGAGTATTAAACAAAGAAGAAGAAATTTTTCATCATTCTTCCAGTGTGGCCTCTGAACAGTTTTGACACATTCCTTCTGGGTCAAATCTGTCTCTGCTTCCCGAAACACATGCTGACTCTGATGTACTTCTTGACTCAATCCATCTAGTAAGGTACCTGCTCCTCTTCTAAGCAGTGCAGGGGGCATGAACATCAAGGGTATGAACATCTGCGTCACTCCTGCAACATCACAATGAAGTGAATTCTTACCAGAAATAATGTGAATTAAAATAGCATTGACTGTGTGATGACAACAGTGCTTTTGACCTTGAGATTTACTTTCCTATTCTTCAACGTTCCTACTCCTTTAAAGTGATAAAGACCATACAAAATCTTTCACTATTTTATTTGTTCAATGGTATTGGCCACATCTCAGATTTACAGAAACTGGAACCCCATGGGAATTTTTTTTCTGTTAACTCTTCATTATATGAGTTATTAATCAACAGCTTGATGCTTGTGGGAGTACAGCTGAGAGATATTGAAGATGCTTAGTGAGAATTAGGTTGAATCTAGAAGGTCTGCCTATGCCAGTTAGGCTGTGTGAAGAAAAAAAAAAAGGCGGCAGCTGTCCTAACTCTCCAGGTAACAGAAATTCAGAACAGACAAATCTGAGCATCTGTCTTCAGTTTGCCAGGGTGTATCAGTGCATGCAGATTGCATGGAAGATGTATTTTCTCTGGCTCTATAGGTGGGTCAACCCCATGGTGTCTGGCACGGGATGATGAGTGTATCGGAATTGCTGGTGGATGGGAGGGGAAGGGGTCTGCTGTAGTGGGTGCAGCTGCCCTACTGCGTCAGAGATATGCGTGTATTGGGACAGAAGAGATGCCCTGCTGTGTCCCAACCATATGACCAGTGCTCTGTCTCTGCCAGCATCAGCTGGAGCTGCTGTCTGGGGAGCACACAAGAGTCTGGCCACATTCTGCAGTCCATCCTCCATCCTCTCACACCTTCCCAGCGTTCACGACGGTTGGATTAGAGATGTTAGAAGGACTATCCCAGCCAAAGACTTTTAAGATCTCCTTATGGACTTGTCCAAAAGCTGGTGTAAGTGGTTTTGAACCTACTGACTCTGCTTCTGAAAGCTCCCATGGCTGAAGGTTCCCGCAGTTGATTGCTCTCTGCTGTTTAAGGAAGTGCTTGCTTTTGTCTTCTTTAAATTCACCTCCTACTCATTTCAAGTCCCACAGTTCCTGGATTGGTGATTTTGTGACTAACAGGTCTGCAGTCATATTTCCAATGGCCTTCACAATATTGCAAATGTTGAGCACATCCTCAGTGGGGAATTACATTTGCCTTACGAGGACAGACTGAAAGGCTGGGCTCGCCTCCTGCCCCTTTTGAAGAGTGCCAGTGTTCTTACCTCTACTTGTAGGGCAGCTGTCCTAATCCTGTGACCCCTGGGCTGCCCCGCCCCTTCCACACGTCTCTCCTGCACTGTGCACACCAGAACCACATGTGCCGGTGTGAGTGCACCAACATGCAAATCTTGTAACCCCAAAACTCCATCTTGTTCTCAGTATTGTTCCAGTTGATGTGCAACATTTTGTTGGCTTGCTTGCTTGCTGCTGTGCATTGAGCCAATGACTTCAGAATACCTGAAGATGAAAGATCTCCTTCCTGTATCAGGCTTGCAGTTCCATTCACCAGCATCTGGCATGCTTTGTATTGTATATCACTACCCAGTAAAGCTTTGTCGATCTGCAGATCTGGAGATGTCGCTATGATATTGATGAAGTTGTTTAATGAACATTCAGGGCTGGTCCACACCGCTGACTTCTCATCCTGAACAGTGATGTTAAATACTACCACTTGTTTCTTGCTCCTTACTCAGCTTTCATTCTGTAAAAGGACCTTTACTGCAATCCTACAGAAATTTAATTTCTTTAAAAATTTAGGGAAAG
>NW_010406581.1:31655-34256 GCF_000710305.1 Buceros rhinoceros silvestris | reverse complement strand
CCAGGCAATACAAACTGTCAAGGCACTGGGAATGATAGGTGGAAGTCTGTGCCCTGGTGTGGCTGGTTCCTCAAGCAAGTTTGTGTCACTGGGTGACGCAGTTCTTGTCCAAGTGGCCGGTAACAGCAGCACAGCAGGCACAGTAAAAACTGATATTGTAGTGAAGATACAAAAGAGGTCTGAATGAGCAAAAATGGTAACAGGCAAGTCATACAACAGAGGAAACCATCACTGAAAGGAAGACAATGTTAGCTGCCATTCAGAAAAGGAAGGAAATGGACAGAGAAAACTGTTGGGTTCGAAGATGCGACATGTAAACCCAACTACAAAAGTAGCTGTCATCAATTACCAGTGACCAAGGTACAGGTACCATATAGTCAGCAATAAGGTTTGAGAGACATTTAGTCAGCCTCCTTGACATTATCTGAGGAAGCCATTAAACACCAGCAGGTCAGCAGGATAAAAATGGAGTGAGGATTTGTGAACTCATTAATAAGCAAAGACACTTATTTAGAACTTTTAGAAATTTTCCAAACATTAGTGATGTGTCAGCTGTAATGAGACATTGCTTCACCTTCAATTTGAGACGTATCCTACCAACAAAGCAAAAAATCACCAAAAACTCAACCCCCAAATGCTAGATTTTAGATTTTTTGGCTACAGAAATTATAGCCAACATGAAGCAGGGCATCAGTGATGGACAGCCTGGGTACCCCACCTCTGAAAGGGGCAAACAGAGATCCAGCCAAATAGAGTAATCTTTAGGAAAGAAACAGATGTAGAATGATGCCTTCTTTGATGAGTCTTTATCACACACATCTGCATGCATCATAAAATAGAAAAATGGTGAAAAAAGGTTCAAAGGCAAAAGCCTATGAGAATCATTGATCAATGATAAGGAATGGAAGGATATAAGACAAATCAAAAAGCATAGATGACCTTGACACTTTATCACATAAGACTGGTATCTCACTTAGTAGAAAAAAGGAAAAAAAAAAAGGAAAAACAAAGAAAAAGATCATACTAGCACGGTTGACTACCTCTCATAAACTGTGAGAAACGAAAAAGGACTGTTCCTGCAACAGGAAAATGGGTCTCTTACAGCTGTCTGGGTGGGCTATGGTGGAAAGCTCTCAGCACATGCAGGTTTCATCAGTGGTGTAACACCCACAACAGACGGTGATGTAGAAATCCATGTTAATAACTATAGTTCTGTATTTTCCATAATGTAATCATTGCCAGCCTAGAGATTAAACTGAAATGATGTATGGCTCAAAAGATTAGTGTTTCAAGAAAAAATACTAGTCAAAGCTTTGAGAAGTTATACAGGGTCATTAAAATGAACGAAAGGTGTCAGAATCCCTTGACACCTGTGAAGAAGTTTCCAACAAATTCATTTTTCTGCCTACATGGCAGATTGCTAATAGAATTAGGTGTTTTAATGGCAGAAAGAGACCATTATCTTCCTTCAGTTACTACTTTCTGCATAATACAGCTGCGAGCTTGCATCCAAGAGAATTTTTTTTCAGAAAAACATGTAGTCTTAAGACTTTGAATAATGGAGAAATTAACTGTCATATGCCATGAAGTATACATACCTTATCAATTTGTTATTGTCCAGTTTTACTTTCTCATTATTAGATTGTATTCCCTGTCTGTAATACGATATTTTGACTAATATCTTTATTTCCTGAAAAGAACTTTGGGCTATGAGAAAATTTCATCCCCTCCAGATGCTTACAGACAGCAGTCGAGTCACATGCAGTAGTCTATAAAATGTAACAAAAAACATTTCAAATATATTGTGTTCCACATTGTTGTATCTGGTAACTTATGACAATGTTGAATTCCCCTCTGATAAAATAGCTTTTCTCTCTTAATAACATTCTCTTTTTGTCTCCTATATAGAATTGCCCTATAGAAAAAAAAAAAGGTGAAGCTAGATTATTAGTACATCATCTTGTTAGCAGACATCGAAAACTGCCTTTTGTCAGGAAGTTTCTGGGTGATATTTCTCTCTCGGTCTGTTAAAACGCACTAGCAAAGCGTTCCTACCTAGAATGCATGTTATGAGAACACTTTCTATGCAGAGAGGGTAAAGGGGGGAATGTCTTTTAAGTGAAGTAAACTAGTATGTTCTTTGATACTATTCTTTTTGCTTTTCCTAGAAACATCCCCTTCTCTCCAGCTTGTCAGATCCATCAGAGACACAAACAAATAAGCCAGAAAACATCTTTGTCTTAGCTCACTGATTACTTTGTTCTTAAATCATCTTTGAAACAGACTCTCTGCCTTAAGCTGTCTCTGTCTCCTTAGAAGCATCAACCACAGAAAGTTATTTACGTAATTATATTATAAAGGAGGACCTCCTACCAACCTCCCCTGCCTGCCCTGTCTCACATGGGACATGAGTGTGCCCCTGCCATGCCTGTCAAATATACCTGCTCTGCCATCACACCCTCCCACTGGTACCTGCGTGCTGAACTCTCTCTTCCTTAACAGCCAGCACCATCCTTCTCCTTGCCACTTTCTTGGACACCTCCTGCTGCCTGGCCTCAGCCCCTGCCACACCTTGGCATAGGCTGCTTCTGGGCCACTTGC
>NW_010406581.1:13367-31514 GCF_000710305.1 Buceros rhinoceros silvestris | reverse complement strand
GTAAAATACTGGCTCAGCAGCTGAATAGGAACTTGGTTAATTAATTGTAGGTACAAATTTAACTAAGTTACTATCAATTTTGTCCTATTTATATTTGGAAAATACCTGTAACAATCAGAAAAGAAAATCTGCCAGTGATACATAATTTAGCTGGCAAAGCTACCCCTCTGTCTATCCTCAGGTATAAAAGGTGATTCCATAAAGGGTGAACTCAGATAAATCCTATCCTTCAAAGAGGAATTACCTTGAATCTCTAAAGACCAAACAGAATTTTTTAGATTACAGTCTTGGATTGAATCTCAAAATATCTAAGGAAGACCTTTCAAAAGTGTATGAGAAATTAAATGTCTGCATTTGGATTATAAATTAAGAATGCAGTTTATTCCTCAGTGTAATTTAATTGTTTTGTTACTAGGGGACACTCAGCCATGCCAATGCCCTAAAGCAGCTTTTACAGGAAGGAGTAAATATGACCATGCAGCTGAACTTTTCCAATTGCTGCTGGATGCCCAGAAACTAGCAAAGAGAACAGCAAACACTGCATGACACACAAGCCCCTTTCAGTAAAGGAAAGACCCTGTTTATGCAAATACCCATTTCTAGCAATTTAGAAGCAGCTGCTAACCACAAGTGTTTTAATTGCCACTGCACTATTTCAATGACTAATCTCTGCTTTGTTCCTACCTCTCTACGGACATGCTGTAAATTATTATAATTTGTTATGATGGACAGCATTAGAATGGCATCTATTAGCACTTCGACAGCTGAGAGACCCTCTTAATGTCTATTAGTAACCCTTGCAGGTGATGGCAATGATGGAGGGGAGGGACTCCACCATATATCTAATGTGAGTGGAAATTCAGGCAACTGAGTTTTGAATAATTACTCCTTTTTTCTCCCCCTGTCTTTTCCCCCTTTTCTTTGTGTCTCTTCCAGACATAAATATTGAAATATGTAAGTAAACTCAGTCATGCCAGAATCCCTATAATAAGGTTCTGCAATATTTTACTAGATTCAAAGCTATTTTAAAATCAGCATTTTACAGCCAGTGAGTTCCTTGTGTGCTTATGCTGATTTTTGGTACTTTGTTTCAAAAATTGAAAGGAAGTAAGTTAGCATTTTAGGAGGTAGCAGGAGGCTTATTATACAGTGGGTGGGGACACAGAGTGGGCTAAGGAGAGAGACAGGCTCTCTGTAACCTTGCTGACCCTGCAAGCTGTAAAAATCAATAAGAGAAT
Source organism: Buceros rhinoceros silvestris (assembly GCF_000710305.1). Classification (NCBI taxonomy): domain Eukaryota; kingdom Metazoa; phylum Chordata; class Aves; order Bucerotiformes; family Bucerotidae; genus Buceros; species Buceros rhinoceros. The sequence continues at coordinate 30,276 of NW_010406581.1, read as the reverse complement.
CAAACCAATTAAGGGTTACCAAGAAGTTTACAGAGGCTGAAAATGGAACTAAGGGACACAGTCATTGATTTATTGTCATGGAGTGATCCAAAATAATAGATTTATAATTCCATTCTTTGCCATTGGATTCTTTTTCTTCTTTAAAGCAATGAAATGTGAGGCCCTTTTCTGATGCAGGCGCGTTAGATAATTATCCTTCTGAAAGCTGCTTTTGTCCTCTTTGCTCTTTACAATACTTGAATATTCACTGAGACAAAAAACAAATGACTGAAAATGGTTTATGGCTCAGCAGGTGAGAGCATCATTCTCATTCTATTTCGGTGTGGGTGGGAGGAAATGTAAATGTTAAAAAAGAAAATCTGTAAGGAATGGGCTTCCTGCTATTAATCCTTCCCTACGGATAAATACTTTAGGGAGGAGTCTCCTGAGAGACGTCCTGGTCTTGAATCCAAGCAGCACCAAATCTTGCTCACCTGCACAGCATGTCCTTTCTTCTAACAACCCAGCAAGGTGTCACTCCTCTTCCCTCAGCTGCTCTGTGCTGCTGCCTATTCACAAGGTTCCTTTTTTCTCATAGGGCACCCTAACAAGATGGTTTAACTTTGAACCAAAGGGAACATTTTGCAGTAAAGCAGGTGTAAGGTTTTCAGGACTCCCTATATTTACAACGGTACAAGGCCAAACTCTTAGCGAATGTGTGCCTCACACATTCGCTAAGTGCCTGGTTCAGGGCACTGGTGGTCCAATGTTCAGTTCAATAGCACTGGTCCAGGGTGATCCCCTTCCCTGCATGTTTGAACTGGCTTGGCACTGCAGAAATTTAGTGTCTTGAATTTTGATATTAAATGGACACACCACTGAGTGAAAAGGTCCTTCCCTTGGTTTCACAGCTAGCTACGAAGGAGTGACAGCTGCTTGCAGCCAAGGTATCACAGCCATTACACAAGGCAACTGCCTCAGGTTGCTTTGAAATATCTCCAGACTGGGGGGAAATTTTCCAGAATTATCTCATGCTTCAGCTTGGCATTCTTCCTGGGTAACGTACTGGTTACGCTTTTTCATTTCTTGGAAAACTGGGTGCTCCAGCCCAGTGCAGGTACCCCACCTGGATGTGAGCTGCTCACATAGTCCCCCTTGGCCCTCCAAACTCAGAGCTGCTGTGGGATACAGCTGAGCAGTTCAGGAGCACTTTGGGAACTGAATTGCTCCATCTTTCGTGAAAAGCCCTTTTCTTTACTTTGAATTAGAGTAAAACCGTATAGTCCTACCAAAGGGGTAAGACTCAAATGTGTCTGGCTGCCCTCATTGCTCTGGTGTATGACCAGGGCACTCTGTACCTGGAGTCCTACACCAAAATGCAACTTTTCCTCTGAATTTTTTTATGTTCTCCGTTCTGCTTGCTACCTTCTGGTGTCCCTTTTCTTCCCTAGCAAGATCTATTTGTGGTATACAATTTCAGTCTTGTTAACACAAGCACAGAGGATGTATAGACTAAAATACAGCCTAGCAGACAATCACAGCACCAGCAAATTTAATGATTTAATCCTCCTCAATGTGGAGGGACTAGAGAAGGTGTTGGAGAAGCAGTTGAACAAGGATGAAGGTGTGGCTGGGTTTGGGAGTGAGGAGAGGTGAACAGTGAAAGGTCATTAATGCAGTTGCTCTGCTGCTGCTGGTATGTTGAAGACGGTAGTAAGCGCTTTTGCGAAAATGTATCAAAACTCTTTTGAAAATAAATGATTCTCTGTTAGTCTTTACCCCCTCCTTCTTCTACGCCAGTAGTTAACAGGCTAGGTCCTCAGGCCTGGCATGGGCAGAGCAGGCAGCAGGGCTGTGGCTGGCAGACAACCTTACAGCAACCCATGGAATTACTTACCGTGTGTTTGGGGGGTCCTGAAAGTTATTTCTAAGGGCACAGACAGTTAACAAGATCAAACTGGAACCTGTGTGTACAGAGAAATCCTTTGTCTTAATACAGTTTTTTTCCTAAAAATCTGTCTGAGCTGCTTGCAGAGACCTGTAGTCTTGCCAAAATACATGATAATTCTGCCTTGAAGGTCTACGTTTTCAATGACTGTGGCTATGTGTGATGGAAAGTTCTGAAGATTATTTAGTTAACTTTTGCAAACACTTTCAAAAATGCCAATTGTATGATAGAAGATAGTAGAGAAACAAGATACCTTAGTGAAACCTGAGAAAAAGCAGCAAAGCAAGCACCAATGGATGGGTTGCTATTGACTGGACCCCACCATTGTGCATTTACAGTCAGCCAAGATTCATTTTCTCATCTGTTCAGTGACTTAACTGTGTGACTCTCTCAAAGCCAGACATCATCACAATAAAATTCTGGTGTATTCCCCTGACAATCTTTTCCTTAAACAACTTCTTTACCATTTACTAAAATACAAACATGCGTAAAGAGTCAATTCATCAATCCCAGTGACACTGCACAGCTTCAGCCTTGCTAGCAGCTAAGTGGCACTAATGTCATATCGAATTTAGGAAGCAGCTTATTTGCATGGAAACACCTTGTTGCTCAGCTGTATTCTGTAGACTGTGGTAAACAGGCAGCAGCTACTGGATGTGGAGGTCTATGAGCTTTGTATGTTGCAAAGCCTTCACTCTGAACATGCTAGGGCAATAGGAGAGCAAAAATAGATGCCATATACCAGGTGGTTTCACAGAGCCCTTGTCCAGCAATTGACATCACCCTGTTTGTGAAAAGTCAAATATATTTGGTCTTTTGTAACATACAAATGAGCTACAGAAAGTAAAATATCCCATATTCTCCCAAACACACAAAAAGGATTAAAACCACGTCTTGAAGATAAGTATCTTATAAAAATGGGGTTCGGTCTTGTAAAAACATTTCAGAGTTACAACTTCATTCAGTGATATTATGCAAAGTCAAATGGCATAGCATATTCCTGGTGATGAACTATTTACAGTTTCCTGCTAGTTACTAATAATGGCATGCTTTTGCTTCTAATTAAAATTATTTTAAAATAGCTATTACTTTACCTTACTATGACTGACACAGTTTCATATTGGCTAATAATATTCCTCCATTCCTCCGTGTTCCTCACCCATTTATATACTACCACTTAGTGAAGTGTGACACTGCCAGATGTGCCCGCAGAACTGAAATGAGGGCATACAAGGAGTGAAACCCTTGCAAGCCCCTCGGCTAATTGACATTATTGTGTGTCCAGGAGGATGGAGGGGGAACAGCAGAAAAGTAGTTTGTTTCTTGGCCAGACTCTCACTAGAAAGCCACAGTCAGTCACAGAATCCTGTTGAACTGAAGAGCCTTTGTGAGGAGACATTCCCTCTGGTCTGGTGTGAACTTTAAAAGATTTAAGTTCTTTATTGACAGGGGGATTTTAATCTTTACTGTATTTACATGTTTTATTAGAATGCAAGTAATTGTTCTGAGCGAGATTATTAAATTTTACCTTATCTGGATAGAAGTATTTTGAAAGAGAGAGCTCAAGAAAGACAATCTCTTCCCTCCACACACTTTCACCCTGTCTAAAGGCCACCTTGTGGGAAAAAATGCCAGATAAGACAAACTATTTTAAAACCAGTATGACACATAATTGTCTAACTTCTTGTGTTTTCTTTTTCTTCTTTTTTTTTTTTTTTAATCCTTATCCTTTAAATACACAGTCAGCTTTGCTTTACATTAGAAATGGGCACTGATTCTGAAGTCCATAAGGGTTATTCATGTTAGGCAGCAGCTCCTCACACAGGCAGCCCCCAGCTCCAAGGGGCAGAGATGGGTCTGCATCTACACCTGTGTCTCAGAGCATGGTGGAGGCACTGGGAAAACCCTTTCCTTGACTACATGCTTTGCTTTGCTCTGGGCATTTAGCCAGGCAATGCCACAAGGATGGCCTGCTGGTCAACCAGCTGGGAAAACATCTAGTCATCTGTGGTGCTCATGAAAAGGAGCTTACTCCTCAAACTACTTCCTTCCTCACTAAAAACTTACAGTGTTGCATCAGGCAAGGACAGTGAAGGCAGGGCTACAGCAACCGCCTGTGTGTCAGCCATACAGGCACAGCTGGGGGCCCTGGAGAGGAGCTGGATGGGGCAGTGGTGGAATGTGTTTGGGGCACTCTCACCAAGACAGCAATCCAGAGCTAGCTGGCTGCTACAGGGATGCAAAGGCAAGCAGCTGAAGCTCTGCAAATCGAACAGATTCTAAATGAGGACCTTTTTAAATAGGAAGAATAACAAGCCATGGGAAAATATTATTACAGATGAAGTGTCCTTGAAAACGTAAACAAATCTTGGGTTTCCTTTTGAAATATTTTCTCTGCTTCCTCCAGCTATTGCGGTTATTATGACAGCTTGTATAGATATTAATGATGGGGAGATCTTTCTCCTTTGCAATATCCACAGTCACACAACAGTGAGCACAGCAGCCTCCTTCTGCCCCTACAGTAGACTGATCTGTCAGTCGTGTGACACCCATCAGTTACCAACCATGTCTCAAATAAACTTATCAGTTATTCATCTAACATCGTTTTCCTGACACAAGGAATGAATGGATAACCATCATCTGTGGTGGCAAGGAGAGTGGCACAGCAGCGGCGGAGCTGATGAGTGAAGCAGTTGATGCTGAGGGCCAGATGTCCATGCTGCCCACAGCTGGACCCTGCTTTGGGCCACCTCCAAATACCCAGGGCTGGCCAAATCTCCCAAAGTGTGCCTGCAGAGCCCAGCTTCTGCTTGTCTTTATCCAAAAGAGAGACACTTTGCACACTCTTGGATACCCCAGTCACGAAGAAGACCTACCTATGACAATAACCTGCTCTACGTCCTCAAGAAAAGGAAAAAATCACACCTTATGATTCAGATGGCCAATAGTATAACACTTGAATATGGACTTGAGCTTAATCAACCTTGACATGGTAGCAGGATCTGGCTATCTGAACAAGAGACATATCTTTTTGAATCTCTAGGACATATGGTTTAAGACAGTTCTGTAAAAAATCATTTAAAAATTACATAATCAAAACTAGAAATGCTGAAACATATGGAACATTATTTCTAATAACCTGAGAGAGAATGTTGCCTAATAGCAGTACTTGTCTTCTCTTTAGCAAGCCTAATCTTAGTCTTCATTTGTTTTCCAGATGATATTCAGTAAATAGAATATGAAGACAAGGAACAGAAATTGCTCCATTCCTGGCAAACTTTCTTCTCATCTTGCTCAATAATCATTATTATAATGATTTTATTCATAAGTCACAGTAAGTTTTTCCCTATGGTAAAATTAAATGCAAAGGGAAGTGAATGATCTGTTCCCTAAGCGCAAAGCTAAAGGCAATGCATCTTGCTCCTACATAAAATAACCGTATTTATGCTCCAGATAGTCAATGACTGAATCAGAAATAACTATTCCAATGAACCCTGGCATTCAATTCTTTCTTTTTTTTTTTTTTTTAATAGCAGAACAAATTTCAGTGTAATAAATTAAAACTTGGAGATACCTATCTGTGGAGCCCCCAAAATGTCGGAAAGATTGATTCTAAATTGCTGGATGCAGAGTAATCAATGCAATCTGAGAGATCAGGATCCAAGAGTCAAACATGACACTGGGAAGATGCATTTGTTCCCTCTTTTATTCTAAAATATCAACTCTTTCCATTTCCACCATACTGAGGGCAACTAAACAGGTACTTTGGTGCAACATTTTGCTGAATCAGGGTGTCCTATGGAAGCAGAGGCTAGACATAATTTAAAGCAAAAAATCTTAAGCAAAGATTTTTTCGGTTTAGCAGGAAGTTACACAGCACTGGGAGGGAATACTCTGAAAACCAAACACCCAAAGAAAGTACTTGGGGTCCGAGGATAGCAAGCAAAAAAAAAAAAAAAAAAAAAAAAAAAAAAAAAAAAAAAAAAAAAAAAAAAAAAAAAAAAAAAAAAAATGCACCTTCTTAGTTCACTCTTCCCTAATGAAGTTACATTGGGCTTCACCAGGACGTCTTCTGAGGTGAGCAGGATAACCATATTAAAGTCAAATGATCTTTTCCCTTTGGAAGTAAACCAGGTGTTTTTTGGAGGAGGAGGGCAAGCAGCAGCAGGGTCACTCACGGCTTGACACAATCCTGAACCTGACAAAGGACACAGAGAACAAGAAGTAAGAAAAGCTGCAATGACTCAGATCAAAAACTTGCAGCCTTGGGAGGTGACTGACTGATGTGCTGAGAGAGGAGTGACTGATGTGTTTGTAAAAGGCACTGCAATTGTTTTGTATTTGCTTGGCATTTGAGGAGAGTCAGTCTTCTGGGTTTATACCTGTCACCTACAGCAGACTGAGATTTCAGGGAAGGAAACTTAATAAATCTGCTAAGGCTGTATGAGTATAAAAGGTTCTGTAATAACACTGGCAGCATTTACCTGAGGTATCTGCATTATTTTGGAGAAATGTTCACATAAAATTTATGGTTGTGATGTTCAGCAACTCACCAAACCTAAAACATGTTTGATTATGCTTGAATAATATATATTGCTTTAATCAAGGCTATGGCACATCCACGACACAATTCTTGGAGAATGAATGTCCTCACCAATATTTTGAAGGCAAAATTAGTTGAATGCCTGGGGTCATTAAGCATAAAGAGGATGTGCAGTCCTGTTCAGGTTATCACAATACAATAATAAATTAAGTCTATTGAGAGCGATGCAATAGTGCTACATCGTGCGTTTGTGTCTCACAATGTGCTACACAATGCGCTACATTTGTGTCTCACAAAGCGGGTTTTCTGCAGTATGCTGAATTTTTCTGAAGTTTTACCAGTGAGGTCCTTTTTAGGATTACCTTTTGGTAGCTTGGGAAAATTGATGGTAATTCTCTGGGGAAGTGTGAGACAAGAGGACTTACGAAGACAGCCCAGGAGCATACCACCACGTCACCCTACCCTCCTGTTAGTGAACATGGTGGACAAAATCACCTCTGACAAAGGTGTAGGCTAGCCTGATCTGAAATGCGTGGGGCTGGGAAAACACACTTAGCCCCTAAGGAGTGAAATGCCTTAGGAAGGCAAAAGTAAATTAGAGACCCAAACCATCAAAACCGTGCTGGGCCCTGAGCGGCAAAAATGATTGCTTGGCTTGCTCAGGACTCTGCTGCCAGAGGATAAATCTAAGCAAGTAATGACACCTATTTCTTCATTAATTTCTCTGCCTTGTTTCCAGTGGACTAGACGTCAGGAATCCATGTCTATCTAGTTTATGACAAAGTATTTAATTTTTATTGCTGATGGCTGAAAGAAAATATGATCAATGTTGAAGACCCATTTCCCCAAATAAAGGAGTTAATCACCTAGTGCAACATAGAACACCATGGAAGCAGCACACTTGAAAGAAAAAAAAGGTTTTTAGTAACTATAATGTGTATGTATGCATATGCGTGCGTAGTATGTACAAGAGCCTGTATTTATTTATACCAGGTACGCCTGTGAAATACCAGATACTTTCCTGAAGGAAAGAATATGTCCTCTTCTTGTGCCATGAATTTACCTCTTGAACTACACATAGAAGAACATCAAGATTTACCAAGCTATTATAACTGACAGATTAAATTTCATGGGGATATGTGTTTTAATTGATAACCATAAAGGCAGTGCAGTAAAGGTTATCTTTCAACTATATTTAGAAATCACTTTCATAACATCAGTTAATTCCTCTAGAAGTTATATTTAACCAAAGATAATATCATTGCTCATATTATTACACATATTTTATCTAAAAGTGACTCTCTTTTGTCTTCCTGTGACCTTGTCTAATGTGTGATGCAGCAAGGATGGGCACTCGTTTACTTCCCATGGATCCTTTTACTTCGTATATCTTGTGTAGGTTTTCTATCCCCAAATAGACTAACCCAAGCATATAACCACTTGCTATGATAGACTGAAATTCTTGTCAAAAAATGGCTGGCATGTAATGGTGTCCTCAAGCAGATGACTACAAACTGCTAGAAAATAGTGAGCAAAAGCTAAATTTTTCTTTTCATCCTGTGTCTGGAAAATTAAGATTTTGCAGGGGGCGGGTGTGTTGACAGAAAACCGAAATAATATTGTAGTGTCTGTACTACACATAACATAGAATTGTTTTCATCATAAAAAATAAAAGAAAATAAAGACTCCAGTTTTTGTCTTGCAACACTGCATCACATCCATCCTCAGCTGCAGGTCAATAACCTATGCTTCTCCTCAGCAGCACAGTTTGCCTCCCCTTGAGCTACTGGGTATCCACAACCGGAATGACGGTTTTGTGAGAAATAGCAATTTAAAAATCTCCCTAGGCTGTATAAGAACATCACCATTTCAGGGAAACATAACATCTTGGAAGGAGATTTGACTGGCAGTTTCAGCATTTCAATCTGTGTTTTCTCTCCTTCCTTATTAAAATACACCGGCTGTTCAGCTGTGCAGGGCTGCTGGGAGCCGGGAGCATTCAAGGGCTGTAGGGGTGGCTCTGTGAGCACTGGGAAAGTCAGGGAGAGCCTGTTTCCAGCTACAGGGCAGACAGAGGATCCTCTGGTTTGCCTTCACTAGGGCTGTTGTTACCACACAGCTCCTGCTCTGACACACGGCATTGAAGAGCAGTGCGCAATAATGATGGAGGGCTGGCACCTTCTCGTAATGCTGCTGAAGAGGGGGCAGAGAGGCAGACACCTGGCAATGTCAGAGGCGTGATGGATAACAAGACTGTGGAAGAGATCCCCAAACCAGGAGTCAGACATGCAGTCTGCAGCCTCTGGGTCCGTCAGACGTATATGAGAGTGTCCCAGTGGTTGGTGGGTTTCAGCCCTGCGAGTCTCAGCGGGAACCAGGAGATCACCACTGATGAGCTCTCAGCAAGGCAACCTTCATTTGGGCACCTCACAGCTTTTGAATGATTTTTCCATCCCACTAATGTTATGACAAACTGTTTTATTTGTGTGGGTTATGAGCAGACACACGACATTTTTGGACCTTTTTGTATCCTGTTCAAAGGACAGAAGCATTTGTACCATTTTCCTTGCACTATTTTCTTTTCTTTTTTCAACATGACAGTTACTGTATTCATTAAATAACATATCAAATCGTTAACAAAGAGCAAGAGTGTGTGAGTGAGTGTATCCATCTTGTGCATGAAAGGAGAACTGTTAGAATTACTTTCAGAAATGAGATGATGTGAAAGAAGAGCCCTGGTTGTTTTACCTTCAGTGCTTCTGTACAGCATGTGCCCCGCACAGCCTGCACTCCAAGTGCTGGTTATAAGTCATTGGTCTGTGCTAGAGACATCTAGTACCAAATACATGTGGAAAAAAACATCACAAAGGGTCAGTGGAAAAAGATATGGAGTAAATATGGACAAACTGAACTGCAACAAATTGCTGAGACCAGATGATTTTCAGCAAGCATCAGTAGATCTAGACATCAACATAAATGATGTCAAATATTTAGACATCCTAAAGTTATTTGATAAGGTCCCCTATCAAGGGGTTTGTCAAGAAGTTCAGCTGTCAGGGAGCAAGAGAGATAGCCCTGACCTCAATAAATTAATCAGTTAAAAGATAGAAAAAGGGTTTGAGAATAAATGGTTAGTTTTAACAGTGGAGGTGTTACCAGTGGGACCTGAGTGGTGCAGCAGTCATGGACAACCTGGAAAGGGTGTGAGCAGAGGGGTGACCATGGTCTGCTGGTGACAACGGTTATTCAGGGAGAAAAAGACAAGGGCTGATTGTTAAGAGCAGTAGAAGAACCTGCGAGTGCTGAGGGACTGGGCTAAACAATAGGAAATGAGGTTGAACGTAGATGAATGTAAAGCACAATGAAAAAAGCTTGAACTGTCAAGACCAAGAACTTGGGCTGTAAGTATCCTGTTAAAACTGTCTGTTTGAAGTTCTGTAGCGGTCAAAGAAATGCACGAGGCTTTATAGGAAAGGAAGAGCGAGGAGATCAGAGAAAGCGCCTCTGTATAAACGCATGATGTATTTGCATTTTGACTTGTTTATGTAGTTCTCGTCCTCAAGAGTCCAGCCCACAAGAGAATATTGGGAAACATACTGGAGCTGGAAGAAGTTCAGAGAAAGGAAGTAGGATGGTTATTGATATAGTGCAGCTTCCATTTAAGCTCTGATTAAGTACACTAGGATCGTTTTGCCTGGAGTAGCAATAAATGGAAAGACTACTCTATAAAAGCATGAGTGACCTGGACAGGATGAACATAACAGTGAGGAAAGAGTAGACGGACTTCAGATGTAAAAAATTGCAGACTAAAAGCAAATCTGCTGGACTTTAGGAAAAATTTCTTTACTGAAAGGGTTGTGAAGCATTGGAACAGGCTGCCCGGGGAGGTGGTGAAGTCCCCATCCCTGGAGGTATTTAAAAAACATACAGATGTGTGCTTAGGGACATGGCTTTGCGGTGGTGGATGGACTTGATGATCTTAAAGGTCTCTTCTAACCAAAATTATCCTGCGTTTCCATAAACCAAATGAGGTTGTTTTTCCCACAATGTACAGCAAAACTCTGTTACCCCTTGCTGCAGAATTGTGGCTTCTAAGAGCTGTTTCTATAGGACCAAGGAGACAAATTCCAGGAAGAAAAATCCAGTGACAGATATTAAATATGAAGTTATTTCTGCCTCAGGTTGTGTCTGAGGTGCAAGTTTTCGGAGACTGGAATGGTAGAGCCAGGATGACTCATTCCAAGCTTGCCCTATAGTTGCTGGGCACTGCTCAGGGCAAAGTCCTGGGCTGCCTGTGGTCGTGGTCTGGCCACTACTATCACTCTTGTGATAAAAAGTATTGAACAATAGATACACTTTTCCATGTTTTACAATAATTATTTAAATATAAATATAAGAAAAGAATTGAAAAATTGGCAAACCGACAAATGTCTTACAGTGCAGTAACGGCTTCTGTGGTAGTTGCTGTCCTACTAGAGTCTGTGAGACACATTTCTATACATTTCTATGTGTTTTGTCCATCTACGGTGGCTTTGAACATTTTTACCAATGATCAGACTGAAAAAAACATGGACTTTCTCTGGAGAAAACCTGCACTGTTCAGCCTGGCAAAGTAGTTAAAACTCGTGTTTTATTACTGACCTGACTCCCATGACTCTGCTCTGCTGGAACTGAACCAACTGGAGGCCAAAGGACCACAGTGCTCCTGTTAATTTACCAGCTAGCATGAATAAAAAAAAATTGCTTATATAAGATTACCAAATTAAATCATTGCTGGCCTTTATGCTACTGTTTGCAGAAAGTATGCTGGGGTTTCCATCATTCTTCTGTGATTTCTTGGGATTGATTCAGGTTAATCAGAAAGCTCCTGAAACCTTTACACAGTATTAGAAAGATTATACTAGTTCATCAGTATCTTTAGTCTGAGTTTTCTGGCTGTGTAATGAGTCTATAGCCTTTCCCTTTCCCTCTGGGAACTGCACTTTCAGTGAATTAAACACATGGAGACTGAAAAGTTAAAAAAATTGAGATTAATTAGGGGGAAAAAGAAAACAAATAAAATTAAGTACCGGCTAAGTGACTTCAGAAGCATATAACCTTCCTTTCGACCCTGGTTAAAGACCAGTGAGACTTGAAAGAGGCTTGAAAGAGGAACCTGCACACTGAAAAAAATCTTTTGTAAAGAAAGAAAAGAGATGTTGCAACATACCTTTGGGGAGGAAAAGAGGTTTAGGTATGAAGAAACAAGTGTTCTCCCAAGGCTGATATTTTTACTCATCTCTGGTATCAAATACCACGTGATATATTTACCATATATCTTATCTCACAATTGTTGTGGTTCAAAAACCCCATAGAAACACCTCCTACTAAATTCTGAAAGGCTTTTCCCTAAAACAGGTATCTTCCTTTTGCAGCTGTTTTCTTCTTATATGTCTTTTTTAAAGCTTTGTGTTTGATTAAAGTTTGCTACTTCAAAAACCAGGCACTGAGAAAACAGCACTGCCAAGAATTCCTAATCAAGATTTAGAAGAGCCTGTTGCTATGGCAATAGCCATGGCATCGCGTGTTCAATATGACTTCTGCTGCGTTAAACAACAGGCTGGAAAAACCAGAACACTGTGGCCTGAGCAAAATAAATCATCAGAGTAAACCAATCAAATGAATTATGTCAATGATACATTAATGGTGAAAATTTAGCTTTCATTAATTATGCTTTCGTTGGCTCTTCTCACCTGCAGGCAGAGGGACTGCCTCCTCCCACGCAGGAGGATTGCATCAGAGAGGAATTATTTGCACGCATGCACACAAAATGAGTTTGCTGTTTTGCTGGATGTACACTCACTTGGGGTGGTTGCAACTGCTCTCACTCAGTAGTGCTGACACCAAGGGTTGAGAAATCATGGTTTAACTCTGCAAAAATTAAGTAGTTTTTGGAGATTATAAGTGCCCTGCTCCAGGGGATTGTGAGCATGTGGGCTGTAGTCAGGGCTGCTGATTACTCTCAAAAACTGACAGGTCCCCACAAAATTGCAGCCGCACAGAAAGCCTATGGCAGTTTATTCTACATCCCAAATTAATCTGGATGCACTGTCCAGGTATCATTTCTATTTCATCAAAGACTAAGACATAGTAACCTGCATCTCCAGCCCACCCATCTGACAAGTCCCCTGCTCCAATTTTGTCCTTTCAGCTCCCTGACATCCCATCCATTCACTTAATTTTGGAAAAACATCATGCTGTACTGCAAAAACTGACCACAAGTTCAGGAGTAACAGGGTCTAATCCTAAATCTAGTGCAACATCAATTCTTGAGACTATAATAGCCCTCCTTTTATTTAGTTTGATCCCTAGTTAAAAGATTACTGAAGTTGGAGATATAAATCATCAGCCTTGAAGGGGAGTCAGAGTGATTTGCACCTGTCTGGTCCGACTCAGGATGGTTCCTTTGTCAGTGCTCAAGAAAGTGGAGTCAATTTAAAGATGAAAGCTCATATTGTGGCACAACAGCTGAGTGCCTCCTGCAAAGCCAGTGGCTCCTGCCAGACATGCATCTGGCAGGACGCATATCTGTTTTAGGGCTGTTCATGGGCATATGGAGGGGGCCCCCCCTGCAAAGCCAGTGGCTCCTGCCAGACATGCATCTGGCAGGACGCATATCTGTTTTAGGGCTGTTCATGGGCATATGGAGATTGTGGGTACAATGGTACCGAGTTCTTTACAGAAGTGACTTCACAGCACTTCCACGCACTGTGCAGGATTGCCCAGCACATGTATAGCTCAACTGAATGTACAATGTGCAAATGTTGCTTTTCTGGGTTCTCTTACCTGAATAATACCTGATATTAGATCCAGACAGTCATCTGACTGCTGCAAAACCTTCCTGCAAAACTGTGTACTTTTGGAGAAGGATGTGGTATTTAACGTAGCACATATTATACAGGATGCCTAAACATAATATAGACAGATGGATCTTGAAAGTCTGGCCTGTGTGCTATGAATCTGTACCTTCACATCAAACTGAATCCAGTACAGCTCCTTGTTAGCCGTCCTATAGAACAAAATTATCTAGTTATCTCAACTGAAATTCTGCACCTTTTAATTTAACCTGATATGCCCTCAGGAAGAAAAAAGAAACAGGAAAATTTAAGTCCAATGTTGGTAGAAGGACATGATCTAAAAGCCTGATTATCCACATGGAACAGATAAATCTGTTACTCTTTCTCTAAATATCAACATTGCATAATTAGCAGCTGCTAAAATAATGGAAGCCAATTGAAGAAAAACATGGTATGCTCTACGTTATTTATTAAATACCTTATGTTTCCAAACAGAGCTGCCCATATTTGCTGCAAAACTATGTAGCTTCATGCTCTGCACAACCAAGCAACACAACAAAGATGACAAGACTGAAATGAGCTATTACTATTTCCATCAGGAAGATATGGGGAACTAGTCTGTGTCTTTGAGGTGAAAATATATATATTCATCAAATGGAAAAGCTTTAAAAAGCAGCACTATCCAAGATATCGGCATCTCGTCTCCCTTGGAGACAGCTAAACCCCACATTTATCTAAATTATCTCAGTAATATGACAGAGTGATTGCTCACTAATGGTCAGTAACAGTTTTCTTTGTCATTTTCCTAGTCATTACCTCCTCAGAATGAACTCCAGAATAAACTGCTGATGCATCGTGACTAGAATATAAAGCGTGCCATTACAACAGAGACCATTTCTATTAAACTCACGAACCCGTACATTGGACTTTTGACATTTCCATTTACGAAAAATAATACCCCCCTATTACAAACCCTGATTAGCTTAGAGATATTTTATGCTTAAACTAGCAGTAAAGTAATATTTATTTCACACAGCTGTCTTGTATTTTCTTCCTTTTCTCCCCACAGCTACTCATTCACAAGCCACACTCTCTGCAAAGAGGAGAGCACTGTTCAAAGAAGGCTGGTTTTGTAGACACTGTATTTCATGACAGCATTCAGCTGCATTTTTTAATTTGGATGTTTAAGTCTATTTGCCCTTTTTCAGGAGCTGGAGAGAATTACTGATTACACAGTCTGCCTGAAACTCATTTCCCCTGCTGAGTCTGAGAAAAGCCCTCACAGAGGCTTGTGCACATGGCAGCTGCTCATTGACTCCTTCTTCTCCTCTCGAAGAGCGGAAATTTTCAGTGTAGAAACCCCTTGTCTTTATCTCAAATTAAATGGAGCTGAACTGTTGAGCCGCAAAGATGGAGAAAACAAAAAACTCAAGCAGAAGTAGTGAAGAAGCCAAAGTGCTGCCATGTGAAGCTGCATGATTTTGAAACACTGCATCAGCCTACAAAAACAGTGCTAGGGTGACCATAAAGGAGGATTGTATCTTCCCCAGTGTCACACCATACAGATGCATATGAATTCATCAGGGAGCCCTAAAAGCTGAAGGTTTGGAGAAATGCTGTGGAGCTTCTACGCTTCATTGTCTGATCTTCTTTTCTACAAGAGGGGATCCTGCCTGTTTGCTGTGCAGATGGGTGTTGACAACATGGGCAGCCGTGGAGTGACAGAGGTGCTTCATCCACTGAGCTGTCAAATGCTCTTTCTATCCTGTAAAAAACACATGCACAAATAAGCAATAATACATGCAAAAAGCTATCAATACATATTTTAAAAGCTCTGTTGTAATAGGAGGTAGAAGAGGATCTGACTCTGAAGAAAGGAAGGCCCACCTGAAAAGGCTGATATTTCTAAATCATTAGGGCACAAGGACTTGAGGAGTAGATCAAATTTCTCTTTCTCTTAAACAGGTTACCAAGCCACATAATTGCCCTTGTTTTACAGAAGATGCCATGTTTCTTTGCTAGCCTAACTTGACCATGGAATTCAAGTCAACACCATGGAGGAGTTCATGTCAGTTTGATCACAGACTTCAGGTCTGGACCATGGAGTTCAGGTCAGGTCCTCCATTTAGTTAATCCGGAGGTGCACATCTTACGAAAGAAAAACAAGGCATAGATTATGTAAAAGAGTTCAGAGCCCTGTTAGGTGCCCTTCATAACTGACACCCAGGAATAGGCAGGTGTTACTAAATGCATTAAATTTCTTCCCAAAAGCACCATCTGGCAGCACCAGGAACCTCCCTACCCCAGAGCGCTGGAGTGGAGAGCCTGGGGAAGAACAACCCTGAGCTTGGCTTCTGTGCTGAGATACACCCCAGGGCTGCACAACGCTCCCCCGCCAGGATTTTGGCTTGCTTGTGGCAATGGATTATACAAAAAGCTTGTTGCCAGCAGTTTTCAAGCACAACTTTCCAAGCAATACTGGTGTATTCATTCACTTTAAAAGGGAGAGAAAAAGACACAGAGCTGGAGTCCGACTATGTATGGTTAGACTTGTTGAGTCCAGGCTGCCTCAGTCCTATTGCCTTCCCCAAAATACAGTGTTGAAGATTTGCATATTTCTGTGTATATGCAAAGAGTAGATCTCGTTGGCAGGCAATGTGTTTACCTGAGAGGACAATGAAGGACTGGCACAGAAAGGAAGTATTTTTCCCTGCCAAAGTGTTGGTGCATGATGGCTTGTCATGTCTATTTAAATTCTGGTTTCTTATTTTCAAAAAGCCATCTACCATCTGAATGTGATCAGTCTCCTTCAGGGCTTAGAAACACAACGGTGCATCTGTTTCACGTGGTGAATGGGCCATGGGGCTAGGGCTGGGAAGTCATCCTGAGCCATAGGAGTTCTGCCCCCATGGGGTGAAGGAATTATGCCTTCAGCGTACACAGTAAGAATTCCCACTATATCCATGGATTAGCTTGGACTTGTTGTCTAACATTCTGAAACTAGATTAATTTCTAAATTTTCCAGATGCAGGACAAGAAACACAACAAGAACCTGAGACTGTAAGACCCAACAGGCTGAGCTGGACAAAAGCTCAGGTTAGCTCGTTATTGCATCTCCCGTGCCCGGTATTGTGTGGGTATCCTCATTTGGCATTTTGTGTCAGCAGCTGAGTTTCACAGTTTAATTATGCATTCTGTGTCAAATTGCTTCATATTTTGAGACTTGCTCGAAATGTCATTTGATGCCCTTCAGTTGCTGCATGTGAGAAACAGTCACTAATTTTTCACCTTCTGTATATTTCTCTATCTTCTCTCTCTCAAGTCAAGCTTTTTTTTAAAGCTGATCTTATATGGAACGTATTGCCATAGACAAGATTTGAATGTTAAATAACTGATTTGCAGATTGAGTAACTTAATGAAATGTTTTTAAATAAAGATAATAAGCCTAAGAAGAATAACGATATGAAGACGGGGATCTGCTCAGATAGTACTAAGACAGGTAAGATTATTTTCACTGTTTAGTCCTCTGCTACTGGAACAAATTCAAGCACTCAAAGATTTGTAAATATATATATTGCAATAAAGAAGCAGTAAAAATATCAG
>NW_010406581.1:6410-13258 GCF_000710305.1 Buceros rhinoceros silvestris | reverse complement strand
AGGAACCACTGAAGTATGAGTGAGAGAGGTGAGAGGAGGCAGGAGTAAAGGGAGAGGGAGTTTAAGCTAGCATAGAAAATTTCCTTCCCCAAATCATTTGAATGCAGTAAGAAATTAATCTGTTCTATAGATTTCCTGCTATAATGAGTTATTTTTGCCTCAGGCTGCCAATCAATTCTGCTGACAAAGACCTCAAACCTTCAAATGTCTTCCATCATGCTCTTAGATGAACTAAAAACCCACACTTGAATTTAACAGAGGGTTAGTAAGAGACATTGTAAAACATTGCTATATTTATTGACTAGAAAAGTGGCAATGGCTAATATATAAGAAGATAATTTAATTCTCCAAGGTGGTTTAGTCTCTCTGCTTTTTATCACTGTGTCTAAGAAATTAGCAAGCTACATACGTGCAATACCTCTTTTCAAAATGCGCAGGAGATCTACAGACAGATATTTTGTCCCTTAAAGAGAGTTTAATTCATGTTTGCATGATCCTGAAACCAATCTTCCCAGTGGCCTTGCCTGAGGGGGAAAATGAGCTAAAGGAAATACTAACACTGCAAAGAAACATCTCTATCCCTGAGCAAAAGAAGAAGTCTAGTAAGAAACCACCAGCCTCATGCCGTGCTTTTGAGACACCAGGGTGCCAAAGGGGCTTTTCACTCACAAGCCAAAGGCTGGGGGTACCTCAGGACATCCCCTGTAAAAGTGAGAGCACAGAGTAATCACCACCCATTGCATAGGAGGTGCTTCCCTTACCAGGCTGGCCTCTGAGGTGGACCAAAGATACCTTAATTTTCAGCGTTATGCATATGATTGTATTTGCAAGGAAACTGAATTTTTAGGAAAAGAAGTTTTGGTATTTTGAAAATGAGCAGGAGGCCTTTATGACCTGAAATGACATGCACAATTCTCTAATCCTCTCAGAAGCACCCTCGTCACGCCACACAAACAGTTTAGAGAAACTCCAGGCCACTCTAAAATCAGAGGGCATATGATTAGCATTAAACTGAAAAACATTTTAATCCTGCTGCAAGATTAAAAGTGTGCTGAAAAACAAAGTGGTGTTCCTGTCTCCCTCAGAATGACATACTTCATTCAGTTGAAACAAGAAACTCAAGAGGAGAAATGCCTGCACACTGGGGAGGATGAGAGTGTGGCTGGAGGGCTTTTCAGCTTTTATCCATCCATCCATTCATCCATCCATCCATCCATCCATCCATCCATCCATCCATCCATCCATCCATCCATCCATCCATCCATCCATCCATCCGTCCATCCATCCATCCATCCACTTCAGGGAGGTTGCTCCAAATCCACCCTGGCATTGCTGAGAGCAGACTCTGGTCTCCAGCACTCAGGCCTTGCTCAGTTCACAAGTGGCTTATCTGTAGCTCCCTAATAGAGAGGCTTACAAATAAGTGGCTCAGCTTGGTAAAAGCCATTTTATAAGCTGCCTGCTACAGTACAAAGCTTCCTTCTTTGATTAGAAGGTACTAGATTTATAGGAAGACACCAGTGGTAGGGCTTCCTGTTGCTTGATGAGAGCACGCTATTTCGTGGGAGCGGAGAAGTCAATAAAAATGTATAGGTTGAGTCAAAAGTGCTTTGATGAAGCTGAAAAATATGATTTTACATATTTGTAAATGATGAACGACATCCTGGCCCTAGAGACGCAGAAATTGAGCACACACTTCTAAAAATCTCTCCATACTTACAACTGTGTACATGGAGCTGAATTTATCCTGACAACAGGCTGACCACCATCTGCCTGGGCTATCTTTTGGAGCAGTGGGATCCAAAGCACTCTGAAGGTGACTATTTCTGGGTGAGGCTTCTAATTTTTGCAACCCAGAAAATTACCTGAACTTCCTAAACCCAAGCCATAGGCTGAAAATACGAGGAGGTATTACTGCCATTCTGCCATTCCTTCATTGTTTTATCTGTTTAATTTGGTCTTGAACCAGGACTGGACAGGGATTTTCCCATACAATGTGTCTGTTTGTGTAGTGTCTAGATTACACATAGTGATAAGAAACAAAGCCTGGGGTGCTGCGTGAAAATGGAGTACCTACATTCATTCTCCCATCCATTTTCTGTAGTTCATGGCAAATTTCCATTCCAGCTAATGGAAATTATAGTATATTGATGGAAGATGATAATTCAACATCTTACAAAAGAGGAGACAGAAAAATCAAGGGGAAACTTGCAGATTCAGCATCCTTATTGCAATATAATTAGAAGAGAGCATATTTTTTTCTTTCGAAGACATTGCATTACTTGTGACTTGCTTTAGATTCTTGGATTTAAGAAAAAAAGTCTTAACCAGCACTTAATGGAAAATGTGATGCAAGAGGAGCCCTGATGCTGTGGTAACAGAGCTGCATGCCTGTGTGAGCTGCACTGATACGAGAGCCATGGAACACCAGCTTTGCTCCCATCAAGTTCAAAGGGAAGAGCCTCTGTGATTTCAAGTGTCATGAAATCACTCCTTTTGTTTCTGTGTCAATGCGGGATATGTCAATTCTCCCAAATAATTTCCCTTCAAGGTAAATTTTTTTAAGGGAGCATGCATACAAATTGTATATGTTAGATTGACTTCTTTGAAAAAAAAAAAATTTATTCAGAATTTAGCACCCAGATACCTACTTTTGCTTCAGTTGCGTCTTAGCTTTACTCATGTTTCTATTATCTGACTTTGCAAATAGTCCATGTGGATAATACATATTTGAAAAAGCCATGCACACCTTGCCCGTATTTACCAAGTGACCAGTAGCCTCCTGACCAGTAGCCTTCTGCATTTTCAAGGTCTGATTTCAGGCACTGTAACAGATGTGTACAAGCAAATAGTAGTTCCTTAAGATTCAATGACCACTAGTAATTTCTGAAAATGTAAGGTGTTGACTGCATGCGTGGATGTGCTGGTGGGATCAGGGCCCAGTGGTGACAGACGACAGGTATCGTCTGAACAGCCGCCAAATCCTTAAGGGAATTGCCGGACTTGAACTATAAATCTCTTCAATTATTTCTAAATCTGCATGTACTTTCAGACCATGAGATAGTTCTACTGAAAACAAAGAAACAAACAAACAGAAGCTGCTAATTTTAAATTGATTGTAAATGATGCAGTGTAATTAATTGTGCCTAATATCATAACTCGGTGAATGGGTCACAGCAGAAATTGAGAATCTTATCTGGCAGCTCAGTTTCTAGGGTGAGTGTGAGATAGGCTTAGCCTCTACTTTAGCAATTTTGTTCTGGTGCTGCATCCCCAGAATATTAGACAGCATTGCTGACCCTTCCTAACTTCTGTAAACCTATGGAGAAAGGCGCCACCCATCCCACCTCATGTGGAAGCCTTGCTCCCTGCACTGACTGTTTGGAGAGATGTGAAAGGCCACAGTTACTCCAGGCCATGGCAGTGGGGTGAGTGCTCCTTCCACTGACATAATTAGCCAGAGAGGTATGGTAGGCACCATAACCCTCTCTGGGTTTGGCTTGTCTAGTCCTCCTGTGAGGGCTGTATACCAGTTAGGGCACTTTTCCAGGTCTGCATGACCTGCTCAGCTTGGGCAGGATTGAACTCTGTCTCCCACATTTTAGGATAACTTTGAACTCACCAGAACAAGGGATGTGCTGGTGAAATGATGTTTCTTTTGAGCGGGATCCTGTGTACAGGAACCCATCAGCCCAATCAGCTACATGCCCAATGAAGCCTGCAGAGAAGGATGCTTGACTGAAGATGTCCACTGCCTGAGGCAGGTGGCTAGGATACTGTTCCCAGCCTGGTTTGCTTCACAGTTCTACGCAGCTTGGGAAGGCAGGACCGGAACCCCAGCAGAGGTGAGCAGGGCATAAAACATAGCTTTATTGTTGCTTTAACACACCTTTTTAGAGAGGATCTTGCAGCCTCATGATTTTAAAATTGCTCTAGATCAGCCCCTCTTTCATCTTTTGCCAGACAGGATAATGATTGTGGTGCTCACTTTCCCCTTTTAAAAGAAAAAGCCAAATGGAGACCGTGCAAATAAAACTATGACCGTTAAAAAGATGAGGACATAAATATTGAACAGATATAACAGTACTTCAGTAAAGATCTTTGCAAAGGGTTAGGGCTGAGTTGGCCAGTTGGGGCGGAGTTGGCCACTATACAAGTGACAGATGCTCTATATTAAAACCTTCTTTCCCAAAAGTGAAGAGAAATGGAATAAGGAAAAGAGACTTATGGATTGGAGAAGAAAACTAAACAGCTTTAATTAAAATAATAACAATAAAATTAAATATATACTAATATATACAAAACCAGTAGCAAACCCAACCCCGCTGATGGCAATTACCTCACCATCACCACTGATGCTGCAGGGCAGGCGTTGGGGAAGTCCCAGACTGGACTTAGCACCAGATGGGAACCGGATTCAGGAATTAGACTTGGGGACTGGATCCAGGAATGGGCAGAGACCCCTCCAACTCAAGCTATTGAAGAAGAGAGCTTGACCCTTGTGATCCCTCAGCTTTACACCGAGTATGACGTCTATGGGATGGAACACCTTGTTGGTCAGTGTAGGGTCACCTGTCCTGTCCGCTCCTCCCCACAGGTGCAGCCTCTGGCTTACTGCACCCCCACCATGGGACACAGGATTAACAGGGACCTTGGTCTGCACAGGAGCAAGTACAAGGCAGAGCCTTTCTGCACACCAACCCCTGGCAGTAACTGTCAACATCAAGTGCTGTCACTGCTAGAAGCAGACACTGTCTGCAGAAACACGCCGTTAACTTCAGAAAGCGCCGTCCCTTAGCAGAGACTGAGCTGAAAAGTAAAATCACTAAACAGAATTATCTCTGTTCTTACTCAAACCAGGACATTTTCAAAGTACGTGAAAACCTGCCCCAGCATAATATCGGAGACAGAAAAGAAATGGGATTTATCTTTTTTTTTAAGGAAATTAATCTCTTTATTTTGCCAATTGATTCTTGGGAATTTTTGACTGGGCCTGTGTGCAGCAGCAGTACTCAGGGTGTCAGGACTGTATTTTCCTCAGAAGTGAAGCATAGCTGAAAGTAATTCAATCTGAAAGCAAAACATTCAATCCACAGCACAGCAAGTATCAATGCAGAGACACAAGACAATAATAGGGTGTTGCTCATGCAACGTCCTTCAAGACTTCTTGCATATTATTAGAGAACTCAATTTGGGTTCCAAGACTCTGGTGGAAATGTAAATTTGCTAAAAGTTAAGCAAGTGCAAGGAGTGTAGCAAGACGTGGGCCCATGTCAAGATAAGAATATTACAGCGCATCTTGAAGATATCTGTAAGGACTTTCAACCCTGCCCATGTTTATGGCTAGGTGCTACCCTTGCTGTCTTCAGTACCTTCCCTTGTTCCCTCCTGCGGTTCTCAGGCAGCCATCCCTCTCCTGCTCCTCAGGAGTGAGAAGCCTAGAGCAGACATTGTGGGGATCAGTACTGAGCTACTTCAAAAAGTCACTTAGAGAAGGAGCAGCTGAGAGCAAGTTCCCATCACTCAAACGCATGTCTGATGGTCTAAAAATAAACTTTTGCAGACTGTGAGGCCCATTATAGCCTCCACCTTGCCTTTGCTCACTGTGTCCTCACAAGTTATGGAGCAGCACATTCAGAGAATCACCTGAGCTGATCAGACTAAGTCTTCCTATGACTCAACATATAAACCAAGTAGCCACTGAAAAATTAAGGCAGACCTTTGTGTGTGTGTGTGCGTGTATGTGTGATGGTTCAATGCAAAGAGTTGTCTAGACAGCAGCCTAAGACAAATCAATACCTCTAATAAGGCCTATCATGCTCCAATAACTGCTGCAATCTGCATAGAAAGACTCGAGCTGGACAAAAAAATCCTGTGCTCCTGAAGGAGAAGGCACTTAAGAATAAATTCCCAGTAAGTGAAAACTATTTGCTGATGAAAGATTAAGCCAGCTGGCAACTGGACAGAATATAGGTGTACGGCAGGGGAAGAGCACATAATGTTTGCTGATAGATGTAGCTGAGTTTGTGTTGCCATTGTTCAATGTAAGCAGCAGAAAGTACTGCTCCTTTCCCATCAAGCACAGCTACTTTTTAATTCCTTTTCAAGGATTTGCCCACTATTCCTACAGAAGAAATGAAAGATAGATGCATTTTCCAATACATCTGGAAAGATTATTTTCTTTAATTAAATATTGTAAAGCAGTATCTTTCTGAGAGAAATGTGTGCTCATATTATAGTGTGTGTTGGGGAGGGTGGGGGGTGGAGAAGGAGGGAGAGTGTGTCCCAAAATATATGGTTGGGCTATTAGAGATCAGAGCATTGATGATTTTCTATATAGATCTGATGAAATAGCTTTTTCATTTACATTTCAAAGAAAGAATTGGATGTGTGAATTGTGCAAGAAAAGAAAATAAGACAGGAGAATAAGAAGCCAAAGAAAGAAGAGCATTATACAGCTGCAAATACTCCTAAAGGCATTTCCCCTCAAAAGAAAAGTGTTCACGGCTTATGCTGTGAACTTATGCCTGACAAAGGACAATTAAAATGCAACAAATTTTGATCATTTTGACCATATTATTGCAGGAATAAAAGCATGCATGGTGCGTTCAGGGGCTGAGGGGAAGGGTTTAAAATGCTTTAATTACTGGGTGTTGGCTTCACACTGACAGTTAATGCCTCTGTTTGCCCCTGGCAAACTGCTCAGGGAGTGGTAGACCCAGGCCAGATGGAACCAGACTCCCATCGATGTCTATGGGTCCCATCAATGTCCTTGGGAAGCTGGACCCGACATCCCCTGGCACCTTGCAGAGCTGATCACCTCTGGCACCTCACTCCCGCATTCAGCA
>NW_010406581.1:930-6252 GCF_000710305.1 Buceros rhinoceros silvestris | reverse complement strand
ACTCTGTGCCGTGATTGCCAGGGAAGCTGGCGCAGAGGAAAGATTTGCATTTCCTCTGCTTGCTCTTTCCACAACTAAATAACTGAAACCCGCGATGGGGAGGGTGTCTGTCTCCAATGCTCTGCCTCCCGCCACCTAATCTCCCAGCCTTGCAGTCCCTCACTCTGCTTTCCAGCCAGCAGCTTTCCACAACTAAATAACTGAAACCCGCGATGGGGAGGGTGTCTGTCTCCAATGCTCTGCCTCCCGCCACCTAATCTCCCAGCCTTGCAGTCCCTCACTCTGCTTTCCAGCCGGCAGCAGGCGAGAGCCAGCAAGCCCAGCCGGAACGGGAACCGCCTGGCCGGGACAGCGTGAGTACCATCATTTAAATGGAGAAAATCGGACGGTTGTCAGTGGAAAGGAAACAACCTGGAATCTAAATCTAACTAAAAGAAGCTACCCAGATTACCAACACTGTAAATTGGATTAAAATTAAGTTCTACAAGAAAATCAATGGAATGCGGTAAGGAAGTAAGTCAAAATGACAGCAGAAGGAGACAGGCACTCTCTGAGATCTTGTTCAGGTGAATTGGTCAGAAATAGAAAAGAAAATTTAATTGAACTAATCTAAATCTAAATGGTAGAAAAATAAAGGGAAATTGGAAGAGATTACAGAGAAAGCCCAAGGAAAATATTTTTGAGAAGGTTATAAATCAGTATGCAAAAGAGAAAATGAGAAAGGAAAAAAAATGAAAGAGGCTATTTTAATTATGTCTTAGAACAAGCGAAATTAAGTGCCTGGAAATATTTTTTTATACTATGCATTTACTTATGTAGAAGTAGACTTTGATTGTCATGCAGATAATGTTTTTCAGCAAACAAAATGATTTTTTTTTTGCCCTGTATGCACAGCTACAAAGCCTATGAAATGCATGTCTTCTAATTCCACGCTCTGAAAAAAACGCCTTCTTTTTTCCCTCTCGTCTCTTTTGCAGGTTCATCCATTACAGAAGTTCTTCCCCAGGCTGTGAGCAGCTGGAGCTGCTTGCGTCCTGCCAGTCTTCTCTAAGGGGCCAGGGCGCAGGCAGCCTGTCCCAGGGAAGGTTTGCCTTTTCTCGGCTACACCTGCAGTACCAGTGGATGTCACTGTTGTTTCATGAAAGACAAAATCTTACGCTCAGCTTTTTGACACATAATGTTTCATAAATAAATATATATGTGTTTATATTCTCTTCCCCTCAACTGTTCTGCATAAGGATGGCAATTACAGAATGACTGTGTAACCCCTTGGCTCTCACTGACATTTTTGATGACTATTTTACAGTGATTGTGTTTATGGGTCCGTAAAGGCTTGCTCTCAGCTGTGGTAGATGATGAGTGTGGCAGAGCTACCATAATGCATTTCAATTGTATTTTTGATTTTTTGCTTCCATTTGTATTATTTCCTGGGAAATACTTTAATTCACCAGAGCTGAACTGATGACAGCTGTGTTAGGGAGGAGGAGTGAGCTGCCCGTGGGAGCAGCATCATCTGCTGGTGTGTGTCTGCAGCCCTGGAGAGCCAGGCGTTGCTGGGGGACATCTCTGCCCCTAAATCAGGATTACCCTGGAGATGTCTGCTTCTCTCCACCACTACAGAGGGGTGTGCAGAGACTCTGCCCCTAAATCAGGGGCACCTCCTCTGCTAAGAGGCAGTGAGAAAGTCAGACCCCATTTCTCACAGAGGGAAAAGCATTTTTTTCCCCTGCCAGTTGCCTGAGGTGGTATTCAGTCAGCCAAATGAAGACATATAACTCTCTTTAAAGTCAGTGGAGAGGAACATGCAATTCCAGGAAAGTGATTCATCCCATCTGAAAGAACACTTCTAGCAAATAGGTCAGGTAGGTAAATGCTTACAGGCACTATTTCTGCCGACTGATACTGCAGGAGCTGTGACCAGCTGACGGGTAGACCACTCAGACAAGAAGAATCCTACCCATTTTACCTGGTATAGGTGCCTGTACAGCACAGGTTTTTTGTTTTTGTTTTTTTTTCTTAAACAGCATATAAATCTTTCATACATAAACTTCATCCCACTATTAACTATCTTTAAGCCAGCTTCTTACTTACTTTCCTAACTCTAAACATGCCAGAAAAAGCACACGATGCTGAGCGGCCCACCCCAAACTGCCCGCCAGGAAGTGTGCTATCCTTCACCTCCAGACTGAGAGTGATTCAAGAGAGCCCTTGTTTGCCCCTGTTGAAAACACACCAGGAGCTGATCTGACAATTTGGCAGTATGGACAGTGGCCTTCCTGTGCCCAGCAAGGATCCCAGTGTCATTTCATTACTAATGCTGTAAGTCCAAGCACAAAAAAAAATATTTCCTGTTGGTGGCAGGTACATAAACCCCATTTCAGCATCGTGCCCAGCTCCCAAAGGCTTATATGGTATATCAAGGGCAACAAAACTGTTGTTACCTACAACAAGACATGAAATACGATGCTAAGGAAGCGGTCCTCTATCTGCATGAAAAGAGACTGGCTCTGCTAGCTGTTCTCCATCTCACACTGATATGAATTTCAAGCAATATATTACAGATGTCTTTAAGACTTCAATGACCTCATCCAGTACCAACAGTCCACGCGATGAGATAGCAGCTGTGTACTTCTGGACAGAAGCAGAGTATCAGAGTCCAGCTCTGAAGAGCATAAATAAGGAGAATAAGATATTTCTCATAGTTACCTGAATCACTTCATGGGAGCAAACTAAAAGAAGAGGCAAAGCGTGACAATTAAAGCCTAATGATACCAGGGAGGAGTTAAAAAAAATTAAGGATAAAGGTCATGAATGCAGGCTGGCCTAAGAGATTTGCCAATTTTAATTAAAAATTATAGCAAAACCACTAGGTGGAATAATGCGGGCTGTGTGAACTGAATAGGAGCACTCCTCAGTCCCTGCTGGTTTTAGCAGTGCTATTTTCACTCTGTTTCTATAAATAAAGGATTGTCGAATGACTGCTGTCATTTAACAGGGCACAGTAAAATGTATGAATCGTGCAAAGTTAGCTTCAGGGAATCAAAATGATAAGACATTTCTAAAAATAAGGCTTCTAGGAATAAGTGCTTGGTGTCAAGCTCCTCTGGGGTGAGACAGGGAATTTCCCAGTTTCTCCACAGCACAAACGTCTGCCATCACCTGCATCTTTAGGCTACCGGTTCCTGTAGAGAACGGAGGAAGGAAATTTGTCTCTTCAGTGTGTGTACAGACACCCTAGTTGCATCTTCTTACTCTTATTTGATTGCCATCAGTAGGCTTGTATCTGCCAGGTGGCCTAGGGCACTGCTTGGACGTGTGTGGTGTTCTGGGGCTCCAGTCCATGTTCCCCACAGCCACTGACAGGCTGGGCAACCGAGTATGCCCTTCTTGCCCTGCGGGCACATTGTCAATCAGTGTCTGCCGTCATGACAAGACTGCTGCCGAGCCACAGCTCGTGTGCCCAGCAGGCAGAGCTGCATGTAAATGATGTGTATAAAATTAAGCAACATGCAGAGCACTCAGAGAGATGCCTCAAGGTGTGGGGCAGGGTGAGATTACACCCATCTGTCTCCTTCAGTGCTGTGGTGGTTGCCCCTTCAGCTTCACTTTTTCCCCAGGTCTGGGGTTCCTAAGGGCAGGAGGCACGGCAAAAAATGTCAGTTTTTCCATATGCATCTTTATATGCTTTTCTCCCTAATTTGTTACTATTATTTCCATCACCCAAATCATGACTAGTGATTTACAGAAGATGGAGCAAGTCTGACCCTGCCTGGGAGAGCTCGCATGTGTTTTCTTCCCCAGCTGTTTCACGGTGCATGGCTCTGTGGCAGCCATGGAGATCTGATCCACTTCGTGCTCATGGCTCAGGCTTTTGGAGACTGTCACGAACTGAGAAACGTTGTTCCTTCATGGTTCATAGCACATGAAGGCTTGGAGACAGACACAGCCCACCCCAGTGGGGGGACTCCTGCTGATGTGGGAGCTTCTCCTTGCACCTCTGACCATGCTGAGAGCCATACACCAGGGAGTCCCAGCCCTGATGGGAGCATTTCAGGGGGAGCAACACCCTGAGCGGAGTGGGAGTGGGAAGCTAACAGCATCAGTGTATGGCATCATTTCAGAAAGCTTTTTGCATTTGTTGTTATCTCCACAAGTTAAATGTATGCAAATTAAACATGGCTGGTAGCCACTAAATAGGTATTTCTTGCCAAAAATATCTGCTCTCTGGGGTCTCCACCTCCCTTGCATTTGCAAACTGCATCAGATGCCGCATAAGTCATTCTCCAAAAGGTGCTGACGCTGATACCCATATCAGGCAGGAAGTTCCCAGCCTTCCCCACTTTTTCCCTTTAATCTTTTTTTTTTCATTATTTTAGGCTTTTGCTTTCACATTTCTAAGCAATTAATTTTTTGGCTCCCACATAGGATCAACAGATGTGGAATGACTGGCATGGCCCTGATACGCTCCATCTGGTTGCTGCTGATAAGGTAATCCTGCAGGCTGAGGGGCACTATCTCCAATAAGCTTAAGAGGCAGCAGCTGAATCTGTTTGCAAGACAGAACAAGCCCTGCAGCTGACATTGTTATTCCGCAGGGATAACTGGGCACTAACAGCACTTTCACAGGTGCCGTGGGAAGGTTTTCACCCAGGTTTTTTTCCACTGGAAGTGATGATTCACTGAGTGCAGTTGTGGCCCCCTCTCAGAAGAAGGAAAAGCTTTTCTTTGTAACTGGCCCCCCGAGCCCATGACTTATGAATTAAACGAATTATCGGTTTGCTTCTTTACCTCCATAAACTCTTGGGTCCTTATGTAATCTTCCCCAAAGCAATGTGAAAAGATGACTGTTGTCTTTGTATTGATAATAAATATTTTTTCCTGTAACTTCCATAAACTATTGCAGCTTTTGGGTCCTGAAATGGGTGTGATGAGAGCAACGGGGGTGTGCTCAGGGTGCCCTCTGCAGATGTAGGGCTCTGTCATCTCCTTTGTGCAGGTTTGGGTCTGTGGTGAAAGCCAGGAGAGCTCGGCAGGCACGCTGAGCACTGCCTTGCCTCCCCTCAGTGTGTTGTCCTGGCTTGTGGCATGATCATGGACTGACCTGCCAAGAGCGATACAAACCTATGTCTATGCCTTTTGTGGTGCCCAGTGTGTGGAATTTCATCCAACAGCTTCGGGTTTTATTTTAGGCATTATTTCTGTTCTTAGCTTTTGCTGTGTGATTACCCCATTCAAACACACCCTGTATCTTCCCTCTAGAAAAACATGCAGACACGTGCTGCAGGTTCCGCAGGCAAAATAACCAGCCGAAGGCAGCCAGGT
>NW_010406581.1:0-888 GCF_000710305.1 Buceros rhinoceros silvestris | reverse complement strand
CGCCAGGTGCAGCAGGCAAACTACCCAGCTGAAGGCAGCCAGGTGGCCCTGCTGTAGCTCCTCGGGGAGCCACAGGAATTAACAGCTCGTACCCTCTCCCCTGTGCTGGGGAAAGTGCAGAGGGCATTTTTAAGCCGGTCTCCACCTAGGAAAACAAATGGGCGGTGCTCTGGCTGACACATTTCAGCCCACACAGGAGGGTTATCCCACTGCCATCACAGGAGGGCAATGGCATGATGGAGGCACCTGGCCGCATACCTGCCTCCCCATGCTAGACTTCATGCTCCAGTAATGAGCAGCAAGCAGCGTCACTGGCAAACACGGCACTGCTTGCAGCAATGGGAGTTACCACGTCATTGCATCAGCCTTTCTGCTTTTGCTTCTGTCAGCCAGTCATGTCTGCTGCGTGCACAACTAATACACTTGCCTGTGCCCGAGCAGCCAGCAGCAAGCCTTCAAAGCAGGGGGAGAGCGGGGAGCACACAGGGTCTTTCGCAGGAATAATAAAGCTTTTTCTCTTCTATACCTTGAGCAGCTGCTGGCGTCAGTGACTACACCATCTGCTGGTGAGCTAAGCAAAGGAGCCCACAGCAGCGAGGGAGGATTTCTGCCATCGCATGTCCTCCCACAAGAAGGAGGTGTTTCAGGGGTGTCTGGGCCATTTCTGGTGCTCTCAGGGAGCACTGCGAGCCCCTTTGCCCTGCCAGCCTGCTACAGAGGGTCCCTGTGTCTCCGTTTGCTGCACCGGAGAAAGGCCAAACCCAAAGGCACCCCAGAATGTGCTGGGTGGAGCACCGCCATCCCATGCAATGAAGATACCATGATGTCAAGGTGATGACCTTGCTGTGAGATCCCAAAGTGAAGAGCTGGGGAAGTGTCCTGGGTTCA
>NW_010406580.1:0-3951 GCF_000710305.1 Buceros rhinoceros silvestris | reverse complement strand
AATTTATACATTAATTTATATATTCTTTTAATTAGGTGCAACTACTTCCAGACTAGCAAAAATAAATATTTAAAAATAAAATATTTCAACACATAATTATATGCATACAATATTTTAATTCATAGGTCAGAATTAAAACTGCTAATAATGATAAATTTATATCTGAAATTTGGGGTCATTAACACCAACCATATAGTGAACAATATTTCTATTACATTATCATCCGATAATAAGAATAGCAGCTCAAAGGTCATTTGTAGTCTTTTACATTGGTTCTAATATGTGTACATATATATGGTCGTATGTCAACAGAATTTAGTAAAATAGTTATCATTATCAAAGACTTACTGAGGAATGTTTGGATATCTTCAGGGGCTTATTTTAAAGCACTTGTTTAAATGCTTAGTAAAACACAGATGATCTACTGAGTGGATAGGGTTCTTGTTAGTCGTCTAGACATTTTTCTAAATAAGCATTATCTGTGTATATGTTTCTAGTATTAATGACATGTTTCTGTTGCTCCTTGATGCAGGTATAAATCCACTATGAAGTACATTTAGTAGCAGTAGTAGCTAGACATCTTCAGGATTTAAGGCTTCAAACAGGAAAATCCCTGACTGTGAATGGGAATTGTTGAAAAACACTTTAGCAAATGCTTGACAACACCTCTGGTGATTGAGGCAGCTGCCTGAGGACTGGAGGGAAGCAAATGTCACTCCTATTTTGAAGAAGGGCAAGAACAAGACCTGTCAGCCTAATCTTGGTTCCTAGGAAGGTGATGGAGCAGCTAATCCTGGAAACAATTTCCAAGGCACATTAGGGACCAGAAAATGACCAGGAATAGTCAGCATGACTTCACCAAGGACAAGTCATACTTGACCAACTTGATAATTTCCTATGATGAAATGACTGGTGTCGTAGATGAGAGGAGAGCTGTTGACAATTGGCTACCTGGACTATGGTAAGATCTTTGACACTATCTCCCCTAAGATCCCCATAGAAAAGTTCATGAAGTATGGGCTGTATGAGCAGACAGTGAAGTGGATTAAAAACTGGATGAATGGTCAAGCCCAGAGAGTGGGACGAGGTCTAGTTGGAGCAGTGTACCCTTGGGGTCAGTACTAGGTCCAGTCCTGTTCAACATCTTTGTTAATAATCTGGATGATGTGCACCTTCAGCATGTTTGCTGAGGATGCAAAACTGTGAGGAGTGGCTGATATGCCAGAGGGTTGTGCTGTCATCCAGAGGGACAACAACAGGCTGGAGAAAGGGACTGACAGGAACCTGTCAGGCAACAGGCATGCACTGAAACACAGGGGGTTCCATCTGAACATCGGGGGAAAACTTTTTCTCTGTGAGGCTGACCAAGACCTGGCACATGCTGCACAGGGAGGTTGTGGAGCATCTCCTTGGAGAGGAGATAGAACCAGGGAGGTTATGCAATACCTGGAGCCCTCTGGACATGGTCCTGGGACTCCTGCTCTAGGTGACCCTGCTTGAGCAAAGTAAGATAACTTCAGCAGTCCTTTACAACCTCAATCATTCTGTGATTCTGTAAAACAGAATCTAACAAATATAGAAAAACTATAAGCAAAGTGATACAAGGCTTAATTTATCTCTGCACAGAAATCTTAAGGAAAATAAAAAAGAGAATGAAAAAAAAAGCAGGTTAGGGGTTTTTTTTGAAAGAGGAAGAGAGAGAGGATATGGGGAGCAAAAGGATCCACACCGAAAGATGATTACATATGAATGGTGGAATTGCCAATCCTTTAGAAAAGACGAAAACATACAGTGTTTGCAAAACAAACAAGACTGCATAGTCAGATCCCAGAGTGGCAACAAAACAATTTACATTCCAATAAAAACTGAGGAAGATGTTAAACAGAAGCTAACAAGGCTAGACAGTTTCAAACCAGCAGGGCAACATTCACCTCAGAATATCTCTGAGCATTGGTATTGCTGATTTTCAGTAACCTTTGGAACACCAAGGACATTTCAAAAGACTGAAAGAAAGTATGGTGAGCAGATACTGAAGAAGATGACCTGCGTAATTACAAGCCGCTCCAACTAACATTGCTGCTGGATGATATAATAGAATCTGATTAATAAAAATTTAAAGGAGGTAAATGTAATTAGTGCAAATCAACATGGGTTTATAAAAATTAGTTCTTGTCAAAGTATCCTGATGTCTTGAAGCCTGGTTTGTTGGGTTTTTTTAATAAGATGACAAATCTGGATCACATCAAATTTGCATATATATGCATTTCTATCTCTTTCTGCATGCACTGTAATAGTATGCATTTTGAATTCTAAAAGCATTTGACTGGCAGTGTACACTATTTTAACCAAGACACAGAATTATTACAAATGTGACATACTTAATATCTCAAAATGTAACTGTAGCAAAGGAAATGAGAGATTTCTAGTGAGAACCAGTGGAAATCTGATTTTCTGCCCTTCTTTATTTAACATCTTTATTATTTCAATTGCAGAAAAATTCATACTCTTTGAAGTAGATGATGACTTGAAATTGAAGTTTACACATGTCACAAGCTTGAGACATCTTGGTCAGCTGGTATAAGGAAACATTAGGCATTTTAATGTAGCCTTGTATGAAGTCACAAACCTAGGATAAAGAACAGCCTCCAGACTCAGACATTCCATGATGTCAGGAAATGTGGCAAAAGCTTGACAGGCATGTTAGTCAGAAACAGAAGAGAAAAGAAACTGTACCACCCTGATAAATGAGATAGAGCATTTGGTGACAACAATTTGGTGACATGCAGAAGGTCAAGATACTCAAGTTTTTGCTGTCTATTGCTTTTCCCACATCTCTCAAGGCGGGCAGTGGGGGAATGAAGTTCCACCCATAGCAGGAGAAGATCAAGTTCAAGACCATCTGAGGAACCTGAACATACACAAGTCAATGGGATCTGATGAGATGCATCCCAGGGTCCCAAGGGGACTGGCTGATGCAGTTGCTAAGTTGCTTTCCGTCACATGACTGAAAAGTCATGACAGTTGAGCAAACTCTGCAGCGACTGGAAAAGGGGAAACATTTGACTAATTTTTAAATAGTGTATGAATGAATTACCTGAGAACTACCAACCGGTCAGCCTCACCTCTGTGCCTGAGAAGATCACAGAGCAGATTCTCCTAGAACCTATGTCAAAGCATATTGATGACAGGAAGGTGATTAGAGAAAGCCAACACGGCTTCACCAAGGGAAAATCATGACTAACTAATGTGGTGGCTTTCTACAATGGAGTGACTGCATTGGTGGATGAGGGAAGAGCTACTGACCTCATCTACCTGGACTTCTGCAAGGCCACAGATGTGGTCCCACACAACACCCTTGTTGTGAGGGAAGAAGTTGGAGACATGTGAGTTTGATGGATGGACTGTTAGATGGATAAGGATTTACTGGATAGCCACGCCCAAAGAGTTGCACTCAATGGCTCAATATCCAAAGGAAGATCGGTAATGAGCTGTGTTCCGGGGTCTGTACTGAGGCAGCTTCCGTTGAATATCTTTCTTAAGAGAGTAGAGCACACCCTTAACAACTTTGTGGATTAGACCAACCTGAGTGGTGCAGTTGATATGCCCGAGGGAAGGGGTGCCATCCAGAGGGACCTGGACAGGCTTGAGGAATAGTCCCATGTAAACTTCACGAAGTTCAGGTATGAGCTGGTAATGTGCAGCTGCAGCCCAGAAAGACAACTGTATCCTGGGCTGCATAAAAAGAAGCACAGCCAGCAGGTCCAAGAAGCAGGAATTTCTTTTTTCTTTTCCCTTCTACTCTTTTCTTTTCTAACTCTCCTCTCCTCTCCTCTCCTCTCCTCTCCAGGGGGTTCCCAGCACAGGAGGTCCAGAGGAGGGCCACAAAAAAGGCCAGAGAGCTTCTCCATTTTCTAAACAAAGGCTGAGAGAGCTGGGCTGGGGGGGTGGGGA
>NW_010406579.1:38415-42148 GCF_000710305.1 Buceros rhinoceros silvestris | reverse complement strand
GTTCCTCCATGTTGAACCCAGGACATTACTAAAGCAAATTACTTTTTATTTGTTATTAATTCTATTCTCAAGCCCACCAATAGCTGCTTGACAATAGTAGTGTGAGTGAATAAGCTCTGGAGTGGGGGTTTAACAGGGCCGGGGCTCGGACTCTGTACCACGCCTCTGCATTACCTCTAGATCTGGGAGCTAGGAAGCCTCCTGGGGGAAGAGGAGATGTGATATATCTCCTTTCCTAGATGTATCCTGAATGTCTTTGAGTAAGAATGTAGAACTTCTCCATTCTGTTTCTCTAATTCACAGGACAATAAAAAAGCAAGTTACATGTTGTTATCAAAGTGCTCAGGTGCACCTCTGGGGAGAATTGTCAAATCCTATGACTTCTGAAAACCAAGGTGCTGAAGAAATGGCAATGACATTGAAAGTGCTAAAGAAGCTTCTTTGTGATAGGAGTGGTGAGATGCTGGAACAGCTTGCCTGGAGAAGTTGAGGATGCTCATCACAATGTGGAAGTGTTCAAGGTCAGGCTGGATAGAGCTTTGAGCTACCTGATCTAGTGAAAGGTGTCCTGCTCACAGCAGGGAGGTTGAAACTAGATGGTCTTTAAAGGTGCCTTCCAACCCAAAGAATTCTATGATTCCACACATGAATGGAAGTCTTTCTTCTTAGTAGCTGTGGGAAGACCAAGAGAATTGCCCACTGAGCTCTGGGTCTCTCAACATTGAACAAGATTTGTTAGGGAAATCCTAAGTGCATAGAATTTTTTTATTTCTTTTTCCTTCATCTACTTCCTCTGAGTTTTAATTTAAGGACTTAACTTAGGTTTGAATACATCACGATACATTTTTTGAATACATCACATCATAACTCTCAGAATTACTTTCCTCCTTGGAGTTATGGTCATTGGCTTTCTAGAAAGGAATGGCATAATTTGAATTCCAGCGTGTGCCACTCTGAAATAATGTAGCATGGTAGATTACTCCCATATGCATTTAAC
Organism: Buceros rhinoceros silvestris; assembly: GCF_000710305.1. Classification (NCBI taxonomy): domain Eukaryota; kingdom Metazoa; phylum Chordata; class Aves; order Bucerotiformes; family Bucerotidae; genus Buceros; species Buceros rhinoceros. The sequence goes on along the minus strand of NW_010406579.1, from coordinate 41,151 downwards.
AAAGTTGTCACATATCACACATCCTGGAGAAGAGACTATAATGGGAAGGTTGCAGATGGTAGCTATTAAAACATGTTCTTTAGCAAGCCTGGCTATCCAGTGAAACTGAGCCAAGCTCTGTGCTCTCAGGGAGGTTTTCTAGCTGAAGTTATTTACCTTCAGAAATACAAAGTAATGAGAGAAAGTAGATTATGCTGCCTCTTGAAACGGAAGCCACAGACAGGGTTTTTTTAACCGCTGTCTGCCCTAACACATACAGTCCTTGGTATAAGTGAACTTAGCCTAAATGGATGAGCACATTTCCCAGAACAGGTGCAGGTACTGAACATCGGCTTTTGAGGTGCCCTGTGCCCAGCAGAACCCGGCCCGAGCAGTCAGTATGCCTTCTGCTATGTAACCTTGTAGGCAGGGATTAGGAGCCTGAGGAAGAGGGGGCTGTATGCAGCAGCCAGGAGGAGAAATGCATGTGTATTTTTATCAGGTTTTATGAAAAGGAGGTTTTGTCCATTCCTTTTTCTTTAATGAAACTCTGAACGTGTAGTGATTATTTGCTAGACAAGTATAATTGGTCTTCAATCACCATGAAATGGTCATGCACTCCCTTTCCAAATCGCTGGCACTTTCCAGTCAGTGTCGTGCTGACTAAACTCACACTGGCAGGAGGTGAGAAAACAGAATCATTCTGATTTGTTGAGCACCAAGGTTTGCGTTTGAAATTGGACTAATGGTACAGCTGTCTAGGAATTGCCTTTATTGGGTGATAAAATGAGTGTTTTATACTTTATCTTTAGCTCCATCCAGCTCTTTGTGCAAAGCTTTAGTTGCAGGGTTTTGATCATGTAAGTTGTGGTTAAGGTTGCTCAAGGTCTACCCTGAAAATGCTTTTCACTGAAACACTGGACTTTGCAAAAAGGCCTCAGCTTTCCAGTGGCATTTCCATCTCACCAGGGAAGGAAATTGAAATAATGCAAATGTGGCTGTATTGTGCATAAAAGATTTATTTTCCCTGATGAATTAAAATAATTTACAAGTAGGTCTGAATGAGCTTTGAATATACAAGTTGTCAGGACTTGCAGAGTTACTGTAATTTTTCCAAGCTTTAGAGTGCAGATTAGCTCTGGTCTTTGTGCAGTGACAAGGAAGGGTGCAGAAACCCTCTTATTCCTCCGTAATTGTTTGCGCTGCAAAGACTCACAATAGTTACCCCCTTCTGCAACTCTGAGGTCTTGAATTGTGAGACTTTCTGGTATGTGTGAAAGAGAGAAGGGTTGTTGTCCTGCCCTCCTTCCATGAAGTGACAAGAAGGCCACCACAGCATTGCAGAGGTTACAGCACCGTGAAGCCATCAGAAAAATGTTTATTATAGTAGCAGAAGCTGTCTGTTTTTCCCTTGACTTCCCCTTCCCTCCCCCCCCAATCCATGTCTGGGAAATAAGAAAGGAGTGAACTTTCTATTGGTCAAGGAGATGAGCTCATGTCTTTCCCTTATTTAGGTGTGTGTTGTGTCTGTCCTCCAATAGGTTCCAAGAGACACGAGGAAGTTCTGGTCTGAGCAGGCTCAGCTGAACTCTGACGTTTCCCATGGTAATAAAATGTTTAATTTTATGCATTAGCATAACCCTGAGTTTAGAAAATCCACTTGAATAGGGTGGTTTATCAGCCTGCTCTCAGTGTTGTATTAACCATGTGTCTCTGAGGATAGTGAGACTAAAGACAACCCTACCTGAGCTACACGATTAACAAACTGTGTACCTCCCCCTCTTCCATATCCCCTGCTCAGCCTTTAAAGGTGCTCTCCTGTACCGCTGTTTTGTCAGGCCCTAAAATCTGCGGTGCTGGGGACATGCAGGTTCTGTAATGTTGTCCTCAAAAGACCGTTTTCAAGTGCTGCATTCAATATCCTGATGCCTCTGTTTGTCAAATACATTTGCCAGGAGGGAACAGGAAGTGATTTGAGTTTGAGAGGGCAAACAGCCCCAATCTTTGGAGTTATATTACCTTGGACTTTTAAAATTGCTCTCTCAATCTCCCTTCCTTATGCTGAAATAACTCAGTTTTTACTGAGGGGAAAGGCTTCAGAAGAGGCTAAGGGTAAGGAACCTGAATTTTCTGTCTCTGACCATCTAAAGAAACTCCACGTGGAAACATAAAGCAAAACATTTCTGTAGCTGGGCAAAAGTCCTGGTGGACTTCTGAATCATCTGCAGCAATGTAATCTGGAGCTTTCTGTAGGCCTGGAGTTCCCTGCGGTGTGAGCACTGTTGGACTGTTGTGGTTAATTAGGAATAAACTCAGCTAGAGGGCTTTTTTCCCCCTTGTTTTATTTTGTTTTAGCTACTTGTAATATGTTTAACTTAGACAAGTAGATGTTTGTTTGTTTGGCTGGACAAGCTTGTGGTGATTTGATTTTTAGTTTCATAACAGAGGTAGGAAATGAATGAGGGGTCATTTGAAGTTTATTCCTCAGTGAATAATTCACTAGGAGATGTTTGAGGAGAAAAGAGCCCGATGAGAGAAAATCACTGGGATTTTTACCAGATTAATTCACAGTGGGGTGGCCTCACTTGCTTCTACCACAGCACACCCTTCAAGGTGAGATAGTTGGTATAGGTGCAGGAAATGCAGAACTTTCTTCTACTGGACTCCATGATTTCTCCTCCAGATAGATCTCTGCTTTAGTTTTCACCAGCCATAACAAAAATGACATTTATCAGTTGCAAAACTGAATTTTTTAAG
>NW_010406579.1:35649-38311 GCF_000710305.1 Buceros rhinoceros silvestris | reverse complement strand
AGATAACTTGCATTGCAGAGTTTGTAAAAGAATTATTTAAAGCATTTTCTTGTCCACAAATTGACTTCCAAATAAATCTTGGAAAAGTTGGGAAGTTCTGACTCCCAAAAGAAAGCTAGATGAGGGCTAATATTTTAAAAGAAGATGATCCACACTTGCGTAAGTGTGTAACAACCCAGGCAAATAATGGAAAAGCTGAACTCTTACAATGAATAATAGCTGCTTCCTCTCAAGTTTCCAAATACTGCACCTCATAAGTTTTTCACAACAGATTCACCTGGATTCATTTGGCACTTGTGTTAGAAATTCTTTTTGCAGGTGTTCTATTTTAGTACCATGTAAGTGATTTTTTTGGAAATATTTTGTTTTTTACCTGACTGTAGATGTTTGTAGAGGAGTTAGGCAACATTAGGTGCTTTATCTGGTAGAGAGAAATTTTAAGCACAAGGCCAGAATGATAAATTCTCAGCTCAGGTTTGATTTTGCTGCTGAGGGAGGTGGGACTCCTTGCCTTAGAGGTATATAATACAGATAAAAAGATGTCAGGGTCTCAAAATGGGAGTGGAGAAATTCAAAGAAGAAAATACTTGTGAGCTGTGGGATACCAAGAGGTGATCTGCGGCTGAGGGAACACTTAAGCTGTTACCTTACGAAGGTTTGGAGAATATCACTGCTCTCATACTCTACTAGGCAGAGCTTTTATCTACCCATGCTATTCCTACGTGGATTGCTTTGTGAGCCGTAAAACAAGGCAATTCCTTGAGCACACCTATTGTACACTGGGTCCAGAGGGCTTGGAATTGATGACCAAAAGCCACTGCTGCCTCAGCTTCAGAAGAGTTCTTGGAGCATCGAGTTCTGCATTGTTACTTTGTATTGTCTTGTGAGGTTCAAAAATGGCTTTGAAAAATTGGTTTCTGGATCGTTAGGTTTTCTTATGACCCCCATTTTGACTTCTAACCTTCAGATAAACAGTGTTGGGAGAACAAGAGCTAGCCCATTCACAGCTGTCTGTGTGAATTAGGTATATGCAGTAACATTAAAATGAAGAAATAATACTTTCTGTGCAGGCTTTCTGGTCAACATTTCAAAGGGTAAAACAGCCAGCAAACACAGTGTCATTTCTGCTCAAAGTGTTTGCTGGGGAAATAAAAAATCCCAGGGAGGTCTCTGATCTGTCTACATGTTTTGGGGAATGCAAGCTTTGAGGGTCTAAAAAAAAAAAAAATTGAGACCTTTTTCTTTCAGCTTCTGCAATAGTCTTACGGCATTTGAGTTGCAGTAGAAGTGATGACTTGATCTTAGATTTACTATGATTTGTTTCCTGCCATAAGCTGCTAAAAGTAAGCAATGCAAACGAACTAACACATTTATAAATGCAAGGGCACGTTCAGGAGATTTTTATTTGCAGACCAAAATCCCAGAATTTATAGAGTCTGTCTTAGTTACTATTGTGAAGAGAGGGGAAAAAACCCCAGTGAACTCTATTAAAAAGATTGATGCATGGCTGCGAGAGCTCTTGACAATTGAGATTTGTCTCTGAAGTGTTGTTTAACATATGTATAGCAAAAGAAATGCAGGGGAAGGAAGCACATTTTCTTATGAATTTTTGAAGTACTTTGAATCTAGCAAAATAAGGAAATGATTGAAACACAAACAAAAAACATTCACATTTTACAAAGCCAGAATTCATGGGAGGAAAGGAAAGCAAATCTATTTGCTAGGTATTGGAGCTATAGGAGGCTATATTGCTGTGGTGGTGGGGTCTGGTCAACTACTCTGGTCACTTCTCAAGCTGCGATGGCCTTTAGGGATGAGACTGACAGTGGTTGTCCTGTGGACTCCCTCAAACACTGCTTTATACATTGCAACCAGTTTTGATCATGAAAAAGCTTTGCAATATGTAACATACTCACTGTTGATTTAAATTTTGTACAACACCAGCTGCTGAGGTCAAAGCAGTCATTTCTGAACACTGTTGTGACATGACACTACCTGGTAAGTTATTCCTCTTCCTCTGAGATGTTTACACCTTTCAGGCAGGCTGTTGCTTTAATCTTCCCTCGCTGTCACTTAGCTGGATCCTGAGCACTTCATTCCTTTACGTACATTAACATTCTTGATAATGTGAGTGAAAGGTTGAGTAGCACAACAGAACAGGCTCCTGGCTGATTCTCCTGTTAAACTATTCTCTCTGATCTCCAGTAATTTCGTTTGTAACTTCTAAGTATCAACAGTTTAGCATTAACTTTCAGGTAAAGATCCTAAGCCCGAATTTTATTCCATTTCCGTATCATGCCTGATTCTATTTTCTATGGCAGAAACAAGTAGTGAAAACCTTCATTATGGTCAGGCACCCATATATCTCTGGGGTTTGCTGTCAGGTTGGTCAGTTAGTCGCGTTGTATCAATACAGGCTAACCAGCTGGTGATCTCTGACAGATCACCCGCTTGCCCACAATCAATCTAGGAAGGCAGAAATGCCGCTGACCGGATCTCTGTACTCTGCGCTGATGGTGGTCTTGATTTCTTCTCTTAACAAAGTGGGTACCCACCATCTCGGAATATTTTCTTCCAAATCATCATTATTTGCTTCAGCCCAGCTGTCTGCTTGGCTTTAGAGGAGGTAGTTTGACAGCCACCTTTGTTTTGTTATGTTTTG